>NC_134853.1:103786281-104083781 GCF_049852395.1 Peromyscus maniculatus bairdii
GAAAGGCTACACCAGGCTAACTCTCTTCTTCCCCATAGCTCTTCCCTGGAGTTATGGGAAATGCCAACGCTTCCATTTTGATGATAAAACCCCAGCAGGTCCAGGAGACAGAGACCTATGTCCACTAGAAAGGGAAACAGTGAGTCTGGATGTGGCCAGGTTTAGGTCCACAGGGTTTTAACTCTTGGTAACTGCAGCTAACAGAGATGCCATCTGTCTGGGGGATCCTCGCAGCAGACTGAGGAGGAGTCTCTCTTGTTCTCCATTGAAGCACAGAAACTGCCAACCGTTCTGAAAAGCTGTTCTCAAACTCCTTCAGCTCTACAAGCCACAGGTTGAACTCCAACCTATGGAAAGGATGATAAATCTGGCCAGAAATGACAAAGTGGAGACTCCTTACACTTGGGGTGACTGTCCCAAAGTATCCTACTTTTGCATGGCATGGATACATCTCAAGACGGTTCATGTCTCCTGTTTCACCTCGTCCATGGAGGAACGGACAGTGATCCTATTCCATTCACAGGGGACAGCTGGTGACTGACGCTTGCTTTGGTCAATTCATAGGAACGATCGGTCTACACCTTTCACAGTGGAGTTTAATACAGATCCACTAAGCTGGATACAGCTCTCCGTGAAATCAGACTTGGAAAGCTAAAGAGTATGTAGAAATAGACAGATTTCAAAACCAAAAGCAGATCTTAAAAACTGTCTAGGAGTCCACTGAAGGGTCGGGAACAAAGATGCTATGTTCTTGGGACTCTCTGGCATATAGTGATTCCCCCTGCAGTTGGAAGTTCCCTTGGCCAGGCTGAGTTTTTCTAAGAGAATCATCAGAGGCACTAACCAACACATCAAGTTCTATCTTGACAATTTCATTTTAGAGTTGTTACCTCTATGCCCACAAAGGCTGAGTCCATGGAATATCCCCTTCTGGTAACTTCCAAGGGCAATAAGCCCACATTCTCACAGACCTCATATTCAGTCTGGAACCATTCAATATAAGACCACTTCAGCTCCAAGCTGTGCATGAAAAAACAGGAAAAAGGTGATCATAAGGGACCTATAAGACTGTCCCTCAGTTTGGTCAGCTAGAGGGAGACTGAGCACCAAGTTCCATCAAGGCAGCAAAGGAGTTTGGTTAACTCATGTCAATGACAGAAATCGCTCACACTCATTTGGAGTGTTTGTTCATGACTAACTTCTGCATTATCCTATTTGATCTTTACAATGAACTTGTGAGGGAACAGAGAAAGTGCTAGGAATTCTATTTTATCAATGAAATAAGTAACATTAAAAGAGTTCCAAAAGTCCAAGGTTGTTACTGGGTAGGTAGAGGCTCAAATTTGAGTGTGAAGGCAAAGGAACCTGCAGGCATGCAGTTCAAGAGTCCGTTCATTTTAGGAAGATCTCTGAACTTGGGGTTATTTTCATGAAAAGTTAGCCTCAGGATGTGCTTAGGACACATGTGTCTGCAAGCTTTGTACCTAACGCTGACTCCTCTTTCTGTGCGTGTGAAAGAGATAGGACAGTGTGCAGCTTGGGTACAACCCCAGTCATCCCTCAGGGTCCACCACAGAGTGGGTCAGGGACCCATGGCTGACGCTGACATGTGTAGACATGCAAGTCACACACAGCCTGCACATATCCCTCTTTATACCTTACTTCATCTCTAGATGACTTACAATACAGTGGAAGTACAGTGAAAATAGCTGATTTACTATATTGTTTAGAGATTAATCACAAGACAGGGGGCTTATGTGTGTTCAGTATGACATAATTCTTTAATAAATCATTTTGAATTATGGTTGGTTATATCTGCAAAACCCCTGGGACACAGGGGGCCAACAATATACAGCCGAATGTGATTCATAAATACTTCTGATATATCACAAATAAATCTGACACCCATGGAAATTGTCATTCTTAATGGTTGTCATCTACAGAACTTAAAAAGAAAAAATGGACTAAAATCAGGAAGTTTCAACAACTAGTTTATCCTCCTTGCAGGGGTCACAGGTCACTATCACATCATACAAAGTTCACCAATGAAATAAATGCAGTGGCACTGGTTCTTACTGAAGGATGACAGGCTAGAGGTGGAGTGACCTGCAGCATAGACTTACTACAGGGTCTCATAATAAGACGCAAATGTTGTACACATAATGTGTTTATTCAATAGTTACAAAACATTGTTGTTACTGCATCCTGGATTTCATTAAAAGGACTTGAAAAAAGCATCATTTTATTTAAAAAAAAATTGGTTCACTCACTGGTATTTGATGCAACAGAATTTAAGTCTAGCATGAAATAGATCAATAAATAAAAAAACTATGCTTGAAGAGTAATAAAATTATAGTCAACAAGGACAATTCAAATGTCAGTAGAAATGACATGTTACAAAGAATTCCTAAAGGACCCAGGTAAACAAGGAAGCAAAAAAGTGACTCAGGGAGAAGGTAGAGGAATAAATGGGAAACTGATACATGTGGGTGGACTTGAGCTAGGGCTCCTAAGAGTCAAGCACGTTCCAAAGCTGAGTTCTGTAGATCCACCCGTTGCTGATGCTAACCACTGTAAGCAGGAATCAATGCCACTGTACAGACCCATGACCTCAAGGCCCAACACTAAGTGCAATTTGATTGCTGATTTAGATCAAGAAGGAAACAAGTGAGTGGACTGTTCACTCCAGAGCACAGAGGGTCTCAGTGTGGGGGAGGGTGTGTATGTGTTTTCTGGATGCACCTTCTTAATTAACTCGATGCCTGTAGGTTCAGGCGGTCACCAAACAATGTTCTATTTCTATTTTTCTTAAAGCTATTCACCATAAATAATAAATAATCTATTGAAAAGTCATGAAACTTAATTCAGGCTATAGATTTTTCCAGAAAAAAATATTTTTTAAAGGAAAGCCTCCTATACCCTGAGGGTATGTGCAATATGTGCTGAATGTGATTTTTTTGTTAGTTTGTTCTTTTACAGTAATGGATTTGCAAAGCTGCTTCTAGTCTTAAAGTCTATGCAAATACATAAAAAAAAAAGAAAGAAAAGAAAAGATGTAGCCAACCACTGTGGACTTTCCCTACAAGAACCCACATGACTATAGGTTTGGTATTAGGTAGACACTCAGATGTAGGAGCCTATAAGAACAATCCGGAAGTTCTGTGTATGTAAGCATCATGCAGATGAGGTTGGACTGATGTTTTCTAATGGACCCTCTTCTGACCATTGAGTGGCGTGTTTCTACAGGCAGAAATGAAGGTTAGCAATGTACCACGTGAGAAACGCATCTGGGACTTCTCAAGCTGATTGGCAGGAGCCCCGAGGTCAGCCTTCTCTACCTCACACTGTGGACATTAGAGTCAGATCTTTTTCTTTCTTTTTTTTTTAACTAAAATTTTTTTCTTTACTAGTTTTTCCTTTTCTTTTACAAGAGAATAGTCATTGTATTATTATACTACATGTCAACTCTATAATTAAAAACTTCAAGTGTCAAATATACAAGTAATGGCATTTTATCCAATAATTCACAATTTTTTTTAACAGTTTCTGCTATTTTGGAACAAACGTTAAAATTTCCACAATTTGAGTATCATTAAATAAGAATTGAAACACTTGGCATCTCAAAAAAATGGCAGAACTTGCAATTAACTCTGACCTCAGTGATCTGTCTCCCCTTCGTTATTTTATTCTTTAAATATAGATTTTGCTACTATGGCCTATTTTCAAGAGTTGTTCTTGTTTTAAAAAATAACCGAGTTGTGAAAAGCCTCTGTGTTGTACAATTTTGTTAAATGGTGTAGTCTAGGAAAGTAGAACATCTAGTCAACTTAGAATACACATCTATTTCTGTCATAAAAGGTGACTTTAAGTCTACATTAAAATAAGTGGAATTTAAACCAGTTTTACAAGGACTCTGCTTTTATAAGGTCTTTTTCTTTGTTTTCTGTTCTTTGAGTTTTTTGTTTGTTTGTTTGTTTGTTTGCTTTTGTTTGTTTTTCAAGACAAGGTTTCCAGGATTTCTCTGTATAACAGCCCTGGAATTCTCTCTGTAGACCAGGCTGGCCCTGAACTCACACAGATCCTCCTGCCTCTGCCTGCCGGGTGCTGGGATAAAAGGCGTGCGCCACCACACCTGGTGAGTCAGGTCTTTTATGCTGTAGATGACAGCCTAGACTCTGAAAGGCCTAGCAGCACCTTTGATCTTTCAGCAGCGATATTGTTTCATACTTTACCATGTTTTTACCATGCTCACAGCCATCAAAACCATTTCCAGACTTTGCAGATGTCCCCTGGGAGGAAAAACACCTTCAGCCGAGAGCTACCACTCTGAAGACACTCAGCACAGCAGAGGAGCCGATTCTAAATGAAAGCTAAATGTTGGTCTCCAACAACCACTTTTGGAAACAGAAGACACTGAAACTGGATCACATGCCTTGAGGCTGCTGGTCCCTCTGCCACTCGGTGACTCAAAGCAGTCAGACACAAGAAAAAGTATCTGGACACCTCATTTAACATCCCAGATTCTTTGCCAAAGTTGAATTTTCTTCAGTTGCCTTTATCCTGACTTATGTTTTCATGCATAACACACCGTCTAGTTTATTTGATACTAAGCGCGCTCCCTGGGAGCAGCCTTTGCTTCCTTATCTATGACAACTCACTTGCAGAGTGTGGAAGACACAAAGTGTCACAGAGTCGTCGACAACTATCTGTTCATTGTACTGTTGCCTGAGCTGAGAGACCGCCAGAAATGTCCTTTCCCAGCATCCTCGGCGTCTTTCATCTACCTTGAAAATAATTCTGGGCCAGAACATTCTCACGTGTTCTTTCTAACCCCGACCCACTCTGTACTCTTTGACCATGGTTCTGACCCTGTTAGAAGATGGCAGCAATAGGCATGTTCGGCAGCAAAGCGCGGTTCCTTAAATGGGCCCGTGTGGTATTCTCGGAGGCATATTGTAGTTCTCAACCCTAGGCAGATCTGGAACCAGTGCTGGCTGTCACACGTGGCAGAAGGGTGGTCCAGGCATTTGGTGGGTGGAACCCAGGGATGCTGCTTAGCAGCTGTGCACAGGACACTGGCCTATGACAAAGAATTACATTTCCCTACACATCAACGGTGTCAACGCTGAGAGAGCCTGCTTTACAATTTGCTTTTTGGTATTTTATTTTGTATCTATTTGGTTCGTGTATATGAAGGAACGCAAAGTGAAAGCCACGGGCTTAGAACATGAGTTTGGGATCTGGGCCATCAATCTGGGTTAATAAGAAGGCTTCAGCCTCTCCTTGCCTCGGTTTCCTCACTTCTCAAAGCACACTAAAGACAAGTCGTACTTCAAAGGACTTAAATGAACACCCAGGAGTGCTCGTTAAGTATGGCGAGCTTCTCCGTAAAAAGGTTTCATAGGAGCTAAAATTATGATTAAGTCATTATTCCTATAACTAGATCTTCACTTATAATCAGGTGGCATATGACTTCAGAAAATTATGCTAAAAAGTATTTTTTCCAAGCATTCTATCTCAGGTTTATCAATTCAGAGATGATGCTGTTAAGCCTGATAACCTTGTCCTCTGAACACCTGTGTTTCCAGTTTCCTTTTCTCTTGTTAGTGGGGAGCGGTTAGCCGAGAGGCAGCGCAGGGAGAGTGGAGGAAACAGCACTTCGGAGTCCACCCTGCAACCGCTCATTAGTGTGGGAATGCGGTCAGTTCCTCTGCCTCTCTAGGCTTCGGTTTTCATTATCTTAAAATGAGAAGAATTACAGTCACGTCAAATCATTAAAATTGAAACTAGTTAATGTGCACAAAGCACCTGTACACAGTGGGTGCTTAATAAGTGCCATTTTCTCTCCCTTCCTCTGTGCTTTCCTTAGCTCTAGACGGGGGATACACATGTTAACTCGGGGCTGTAGACAACGTGCAGGCTTTAGTGAGCGAATGGGCCGCAACCTCTCCCCTTCCGAGGTGTTTCATAAATGCTGTTTAAATGTTTTAAACCTCGCCTGATAGAAATTCCTTTCCTTTTACATTTCTTTTGACTTTTCTCTTTTGAGGCCAAGACTCAAACAGAACAGCTGGGTGCAGTTGCCAAAGAGGACAGGACCCAGTGTTAGGAGGAACCACTGAATGAGACAGTCCACAGGGACCAACGTTTCTTTTGAAGTTAATGCTTTTTCTTTTCCTTTTGCTTTTTTTTTTGGTGGTGGGGGGCGGGGAGGGCACGCATAATAAAGAGGTCCACATGGAACTTGTACTAAGAAAATTACATTGGGGTAAGCTGGCTTCATTTTCCGGTCTACAAAGATGTTTTCAATGAGTGCTGTGGGCCCTGTGTACCTGGCTTAGGTTCTGTGGTTCATCTGGACAGCCAACTTGAGCCAGAGAAGAGAGCAAGTTTGTGAGTGAGTCACGCCAAGGCCAGAGCCAATAAGAGATGAGCTTTCTGAGACCCGGAGGTCAGGGTTCACGTTCAGTTGCCACTCTTGCGCTGGCTTGGAGAGAATTACTTCAATGTTTTGAGTCTAATTTCCTTATTATCTTTGGAGGATTGTGTTTTAAGCACCTAACACATTGCCTAGACTTTAGGCGCTTAGCCAAATCTAAATCTTGAGACAAACATCCATGGATGTTAAGCTTCTGTTTATGACAGTGTCTTCCATGCATTCCATGACAAATTGTGGCCTGCACTAACATGGATGGGGGAGGGGAGCAAGTCGAGGTGGCTCTGTAGCCTGCTAAGGTGAGATATGCCACACAACGGGCCCTCTCTCATAGACTCTCAATAACATAATCAGCTTGATGACTTTTGGCATGATATTATTGAACACACACACCAACTAGCCAGCTGCTGGTAACTTGATTAATCTCACCCAGACCACATTTTCCTATGTGTGATGAACTAGAACTTCTATTGATCCTTCAGGACTAGTAATGCATAGAAAGTTCAATAGCAAAACACAGAAAAGCTTATTGGGAATAAGTATATGGACTGTTGGCTTCGTGAATCACCCTAAAATCAATATCCAATTAGAGATGGACTTTAACCCACCAAATACTTCAGGATATTTCTTCAAACAGTCAATGGAATTAACATAAATGCTCAGGGGAATTAACACTAGCAGTAAAAACTGCAAGATGCATTTGCTAAGAACTTAAATACAAGGTCTTTCGTATGTTGGACCTCATTTGTTTGACTAAAGTAATTGTAGTACTTCCCCATTATAAAGACCAGAAAGCTGTTGTAAACAATTGTAGTGGGTAGCCATTCCAGCTTTAATCTGGAAGTTCCAACCCCCATTGAGGCTTTGGCAACTGTCACGCCTACAAGGCAGGCCCAAGGGAGGCGCCTGGAGACCCGAGATCTGGATGGGCCAGTGCTCTCTCTGTTCCGGGACCCTAGATGGTAGAGGTGGACCTAGCAGAGCTCCAGAGAACACCGCTGGACTGTGATACACCTTCCCCAGACCCCGCGACCTACCTATCCCTTCATTTGTAAGGTATCCACTAAATAAATCTTCCTTTTAACTACGTGGAGTGGCCTTAATAATTTTACCAATAAACAATCACTAAATGGTGAGTCCCAAATGCAGACCTGTTCCACTCATGTCCAAAGGATAACTATCTATACTATAGTGCCCAGGGCATTAGATAGGGAGGCCACACTAATGTTGGCAGTTATTCACATTTTCACAAAAACCCAGGTAAACCTTGAGGTCTTGGATGGGTAAATATTCCTTCTTCCTTGCAGCTTAGATGGGCAATGCCTACCGGGAAAGAAGAGCTTACCCAGCAAGGAAGGGCAAGGGGGATGGAGCAGGGTGGTGGGCTACCTGGGCTAGTGAGCCACCTGGGCTAGTAAGGACTGAACCCCAGCTCCCATACTAAGTCTCTCCCGGCTCTGCATCTGTTTCCTTGTCTGCAAATTCTAGATTATGATGGGACCCAACTATAGATGGTTTCAGTGATTAACTGAATAACATCAGACAGAACCCAAAGTAACAAAATTCCAAATGCCTATGCATAACAATATGCATATTGTTAAGCAGGCTGTTGCTGGTCACTTTGTGAAGACACGTCACTATTTAGAATTATTTTCTTCTTTTTAAAAAAGTCTGTGTGTGTGCTTGTATGTGTGTATGTGCAGGCACAAGAATGCCACTGCCCTTGTGTAGAGGTCAGAAGACAACTCTTGAGAGTTGGATCCAAGGAATAAACTCAGGGGACCAGGACTAAACAACAACCTCTAAGTTGGGTTGCCTCTCTTGGTTTGTGATCAGAAAATGTGTGCTTAGTTTTAGGGGGAAAAAACACACCTACTTGGGTGTAACTATCCCACTCAAAAATGCTGAGATAAATGCTGAGCAATTTCTACGTCCCCGCCCACTCAAAAGAAAATAACATAAAAGCCTATTGGAACCAAATCTGAGTTATTTTTGTACTAGCTGTCTGCAGGCATTTTTTTTTTTTCTTCAGAGGTTCTAGCCATTTCGAGGCGATAGGAACATCTCCAGCATGAGCCTGTGAGAAGTGATCTCTGTGGAAGCAGGCATGCCAATCTAAAACAGCCTCCACAGAAGTGATAACTCCACTATCTACGTGATGTAAATTCTGCTGTTGCTTTGTTAAGTAACTGTCATGGTTACCTAGAAACATAAAGCATTTTCACTAAGCGATGTCCTTGCCAACAATAAGGCAGCAAAAGGGTATGTGTGCAAGAAAACCTAGTGTCACTGCTGGGGGGACAGGTTGCCATCCACATCATGCTGGCATGTGGAGGACCAAAGGTTTGTACAAGCTCAGGGACAAGTCTGATCAATACTATGTGTTTCAGTAGAACAACTTTTAAAAAGACTACAAAGCTGAGTGAAGTCAATTTGTTAATATTTTTAGAGCCCAAGTTTAATTTTTTTTTCTTGAAAATAAAGATATGTGTTTGAAAAAAGCAAGCCATGGCTAGCCAATCTTTAGACTGTGACCCCGCCCCACCCCCAGCCCCCAGGAATTGGTCCCCTTAGGCAGAGACAGTTTAATGGGTGGGGAACATTTGTTTTAGTTTATAATCTCGGGGTTTTAAGTGCAGGTGCCTAGTCTTCCGTGCTCCTAACTCCGGGTGCTGTGAGCCTGGCATGTGGCAGCCACAGGACCAAAGTTTGTTGGGTTAGTTTATAGACACGGGTGAAGGAGTGCATTTAACAGGCAAGGGAGGCAGGGTCGGAACAGGTTTCAGCTACAGGATGCCAGTTTTTGCTATCAACGACTATAGCACCCTCTGCTGGCGAATGGTGGAACTACACCACAGGTTGGGGGAAGAAAAACAGTGGTACTGAGAGCATTTCCTCATCACGTTTCTCTTCCCGTCCACATTTCATCATAGAGGGAGCATCGTAGGGCTGTGCTCATTTGTGCTATTTTTTTTAATATGCCTCGGATATGGCGAATGCAAAATTTAGAAGGAATGAGTCACTTTTCGCTGAGGTGTCAGGGAAAGGCAGTAAATAAAGAAAAACTAATGCAGCACAAGAAATGGACGGATGGGCCTTCACTATGACCATCTGCCAGCCAGTAAATTATTAAAGGTCTATACCCAAGAAGCATCTGGAAAGGAGGCGCAGACACTGAAATCATTCTGCTCTGTTAATCTCGTTAATATTGCGAATTTGTTCTCGTGATGCTGAGTTGTCTACATCACATATATTTATGTTTCTAAACATCACTCTGTATCCTCTCATATCTACTTCTGTTTACGTTATCCTCATCTTGCCTATAAGGCTAGCTAACGTGCAGAGGCATCAGTGTATTTTCTCTCTTTTTTAGCAGGAGAGAATATATTTGGCTGCTCCTTCTATTTCATGCCTCCCCCACCCACCCCACAGTTCAGAAGCCAGTGGTGACTAACACGGTCCTAGAGTGACCTCTGGCTGCAGCATCCACACACCGGTTTTGAGCTCAGTCCTGAAAGCCCTCCAATAGCAACTTGCCAGTGTGTGAAAGGGGGTGCACTTAGAGGCATGATGTAAAAGACACCTTTCTTTTAACCTTTTAGTGTCTTTGTCATCTGGAAAGCTACTGGCTTTTCCATCATCTAGAAATAATACAACAGAAATCCTTTCTCCAAAATAAATTGTGTGAGCATATAAAAGAGTCCATCGATTTACCGTTAGGTCTGGTTTGGAAAAGATTATTTTACTTTCTTAATGGGATACATTCTAAACATGACATGCAGAACAACCAGTGAATAATTGAAGTCACCTTTGAGGAGTGGCAGTGTTCCCTGCGGGGTCCATGATCTGAAATTCCAGGATATCGGAATTCACTTGCAAAGATGGGTTTATGATGTAAAGAATGGTCTTCCTGCTTAAGTCCTTCTGGCTAAATTGCTCATGGATAAATTCACCTGAAGCAAGAAATAAATGAATCTCGCAGGTAATTGAATCAAACATCACTTAAGAATTGATGAACCTACACAGCCGTTTGGTTTTGAAACACAGCTTTAAGGAATAGAGCAGGACTGGAGATGTGGCTCACTTGGTAGAGCACTTGTCTAGCATGCATGGAGCCCACCTAAAATCCCACAAGATGACACACGTATAGGGAGAGTGATCAGAAGTTCAAGGTCATCCTCAGCTACATAACAAGATTGAGGCCAGCCTGGGCTGCCTGAGACCTTATTTCAAAACAAAACAGCAAAAGTCTATTTGAAAAGGAAATTAACATTATTGCAACTATGTTAAAATTTAAATGCAATGAACTCAAATTCATCTTTAAATTTGCTTTGCTTCAGAGATACTTGCCTTAAAGAGAAAGGAAATAGGAAATGAATAAAACCCATCACCTCTGTGCTACCCCATTTAATAAGACGTTGTGATCATTGCCTTCCTGAAGTAGAAATAATATATAATCTACCAAACCATTAGAAAAAATAGACTTTTTTAAGAAGCTGATATCATTTAGAATTCCTAGTAGAAGAAAGAAATTAGTCTCCAATATCAATCTGACCCTATCCCTGTTCTGAATATAAAACAACCTGCAAAACAAACAAACAAAAATAAACAAAATCAAAATGGTGAAGCTGAGCATCTGTGGGTCAGGATTTGTTTCTCCTTATGAAGATGAATGTAGAAAACCCAGCTTCAAATCCCCTCAGCAACAATATTGATTTAGAAACTGAGTCTATCAGCAAGTCCTGGGGAGCACTCACCAAATGGGCCTACCCTTAATTGAGTTATCCTCTCTCCCTGCCAGCAACTGGTAGTTTAAAATGAGAAATTACAGGGAATAAGATGGAGGGTACCTGTGGTTGTATTCTCCAGATGTCCATGCAATGGGCCTCGTAAAATCTTAAAGATGATCTGGTCATCCTCTGTGTCGGGGTCCGACGCCTTCAGCACATGGGAAGTGATGTAAATCCCGTAACAGCCATTTTTCAAGAGCCCCACTTGAGAAGGGGAGTGCAAGCGTGTGATCCGGGGTGCCGCTTTGTCCAACTGGTCCACCTGAGTCATCAGGGTGACATTGCTCATGACCTTCTCTCCCTGTGCTCCTCTGTGCTCCCATAGTTCAACAATGGCTAACTCCTCAACTTACAGATTACTTGGAGTCCTCATCTGTTGCTTTCTGCTAACACCTGGCCTGTTCACCCTGTCCTAACAAATACAGAGACTAGGGCAGAGCCTGAGTTTCCACTGTAAATCTTCACCCAGCTTTCGGATTTGTCCGGCGTCTGACTCTCCTTACACATTAGCCTTATGAAGGGAAATACTGTATCTTCCCACCCCAATGCCCATTCTTGTACCTGGCAGCATGCTGGAACCATAACAGAAGCACATGGAATGTGCTAGAACTGACCCTAGAATTACATAGCAAATTTAATGTTAGCACCACAGAAAGATTTGCTGTGTCTAATGAACTATGTAAAAGAATCATAACTATTTGCAAATGCCATAGACCTTTTCCACATGCTTTTTTGTTTGTTTGCTTGCTTTGTGGTTTTTTTTTTCTTTCTTTCTTTCTTTTTTTTTGTTTTGTTTTGTTTTTTTGTTTTTTGTTTTGTTACTTCAGGACAGGATTTCTGTGTAGCCTTGGATGTCTTGGAACTTGCTCGTTTTTCTCTTTCTTTATTTCTTTCTTATTTTTTTTGTTTTTTGTTTTTTGCTTTGTTTTGCACATGCCTTTGCCCAAATGGCAAAAGTGTTGAATAGAAAAATGGAAACCGTTTATAACAAAAATCACAAAAGTGATTTTTTTAGACTGTGGGTTGTTTTACTGAAGCTGAAGACCACGTGACTCAACAGGTGGACTAGATTTTTGAGGGTGGTAGAGGGACAGGTAACGTGTGGCAGAGATGCAACCCCCGGGACAAGCTGGCTAGCCAGATTAGCTGAATCAACAAGCTCCATGTTCAAGAAGAGAGACCCTGCCTTCATAAAATAGAATGATCAAGGAAGATACCCAAAGTCAGCCTCTAGCCACCAGAGGAACATGCATGTACACAGGAGCACACAAACATGCTTCCACATTTATAAACATGCATGCACACACACCACACACATATGCATGCAAAAAAAGATATATTGATGTTTTCTGGATTAGTTCTAATTGATTATAAAATATTTTAATTGATTTGGATCTGAAAATTATATGCTAGGACTTTCAGCACTTCGGGGCTTGGCAGGAGGTGAAGTGTGAATGTCCTGATGATCACCTAGGGAGAGAAGCTTTACAGCTATGGTGTTGTGGAAGAGGAAAAAATGAAAATATACTAAGCCATATTAGGATCCTCCAGAACATGAGACAACTGACTACATGGCTGTTATTTTAATTTTTGATGTTATATTTTTCTTATAAACCCAAGTGTTACAAAAGTAATAAGTGTCTGTTGTGGTCAATGTTTTTAAAAATGCATCACTTTATAAACTCTAGTCAATTTGGTCCCTGTTGTGTCTCTGGCCACACCTGTGTGCTCAGATATATTAAACATTCTGCTTCTACAAAAGCAGGTCTTTGACGTGGTATACCAGGAGGCTCTGTCTATCTCATGATAACTGGAGTTGAATTTAGTGATAATTCTCCCAGACATGCCAGTCCCATAGAAGCAATGGCAGGTCCTCTCATCTCCACACAACCTTGTCCCCTTCACAGGAGGACTACAGATTTCAGCAATCTTGGGAGTATGTGGTTTCCCACAGGTCTTATGTGCCTGCTGGTGCCAGTCAAGTACATCCTTCATTTATTCATTTTTATTTTTCTATATCTAGTAGCTTCGCCCTCTCAGTTACTTCTATAACCACACAGAAACTGTTGATCCATGCTTGGGTCGTGTACATGGGTCAGTGTATAACGTGGCAGTCGATTAATACTGTATTGTCTTGACAAAAACAGCTCTTGAAAGCAAGACGCTGAGAGCATCTTCTCTCCTACATTGCTGGCAGGGCCAGTTGCTTCAGAAAAGCTGCTTGACCCATCTGCTCTAAGGGACCAGGGGGTCAAGGAAATCTTGGGACAAAAATCTCAGGCTTTCCCTGTAAGTTTAACACAATGTTTGCTTGTTGGCTTGTTTGTTTGTTTTGCAACGGATATATTGCATTTGTGATGAAAACAAAACTTTACCACACCCAGCAGACAGCTTCTACAACTTCAGAAAAGGAACAGACTCTCAGAATAGCTTTGTTCTTAGAGGAAAGCTGTGTTTCAGTTCTAGCACATTCTCTCCACTCCACCCTCATTTCTATCTCTGAAGTACAGAGTGCTGTGGGATAATGCTCTTATACACTGTAAAGATTTGTCATTCGAATTGGTTTAATAAAACACTGACTGGCCTATAGCCAGGCAGGAAATATAGGCGGAGTGACCAGATTAGAAGAATTCTGGGAAGAGGAAGAGCAGAGAAAGGAGTCACCAGCCAGACACAGAGGCAGCAAGATGAGAACACTGCACTGAGAAAAGGTGCCAAGCCATGTGGTTAAGCATAGATAAGAATTATGGATTAATTTAAGTATAAGAGCTAGTTAGTAATAAG
Source organism: Peromyscus maniculatus bairdii (assembly GCF_049852395.1). Lineage (NCBI taxonomy): Eukaryota > Metazoa > Chordata > Mammalia > Rodentia > Cricetidae > Peromyscus > Peromyscus maniculatus. Next base: position 103,800,292 of record NC_134853.1, read on the forward strand.
CCTGAGCTACCAGATGAGCATTTATAAGTAATATTAAGCCTCTCGGAGTCAATTGTTTAAGAAGCGGCTACTGGGTATTTGGGAACAGGTAGGTGGAAAAGAAACTGTCCACAGACTACAACAGGGAGCAGCTGGGTCTACATGTAGAATTTGTAGCTCTTAGAAACTTTCAGAAATGAATCAAGGAAAGTATTTTTCAGTAGACACTGCAGTGACTGTGCATCAGTGACATCAACAGCATCTCCCCAGGTATTCGCAACTCATTACATTTTCTCAGCCTTCATAGTGCCAAAGACTCATCCACACCCAGAGACCCTAAAGCCAAATGTTCTAGGCCACAGGCCCAGATGGTCTAGAGAAGAGCGCTTCAGTCAATGTTTAGCTCCACAGTCTTGGTAATGTAGATTGTGAGCCTTACCCAGTCCATTGCCAGCCTAAAGAGAAGACTGGGGTCTCCCTAAAGAAATGAGAGCTTTGTCTCGCCACTCCTTTGAGATTCACCACTACATCATACCTGCAAGTATTAGTCTACTGCCTTGCTCGAACAACTTATCTTGAGCCTAGTAATATGAAGCAATTCCTAAATCAATTTTCACACACATACTTTCTCTCACATTCTATCAATCTGTATTATCTATCTACACATATATATGGATCCTGTACACAACACACACACACACACACACACACACTTCTCTGGGGAAATCCTAACAAAGGCTAAAGAGCAAGGAGAAAATATGATTATCTCACTAGTCAGAGAATATCCTGAAGTAGAATATCCCATCTTTGTTGCTGTTGGTTGAAGTCTGTGGAACAGGGTGAACTCCATCCAAGAAGAGTAGATTTAAGAGTTCTGAGAGCCAGAACATACTTGATGTGTTTTGACTAAGAGACGAAAAACACTCTGCCCTCCAAGAATCACTGAGAGTCAACAAACGTGGCAGTATGGAGAAGGACACAGAATTTGGAATCAAACAGACTTGATGTCTTTGATCAAATTATTTAACTTCTGATATTCAGTTTCTTCACGTATAAAATGTAGACAATAAAGCTTACCGCATAAAATGTTTATGAGAACCAAATGAGATTTATGCAAAGTAGGTCTGATCTTCAGATAACAATTTTCAAAAGTTCTTGGCTGTAAAGCATGTTGGAGTTAGAGGATGGGGAGCTGTACTATAAAAAAGACATCTAGACATGACACATGGCCAGGGCACTCACGAACACAGGGCAGCTGGCTATCTGCACAAGACTGAGCCCGTGTACATTTCATCATGGGTGGGGGAGGGAGCACAAGGCACCACCACCGCTCCCTGAGGGCCCATGGGCAGCTAATGGTTGCTGGGGAGAGAGGGGGGGAGGAAGGGAGAGAGGGAAGGAGAGAGAGAGAGAGAGAGAGAGAGAGAGAGAGAGAGAGAGAGAGAGAGAGCACGCGTACATCATTTTCTTCAGTGGTGTAGCTGTTAGTAAGTTCCGCATGCTCCCATGAACAACCTCCTACCCATGCTCATGCAAGCAACACTAATTAAACTCAGTGGGTCACACACACAAAGGAGATATGAAAGTGGGGGGCGCTTGCTAGGGAATGGTTTCAGTGGGGCAGGGGAGGGTGATAAAGAGGGGCAATGTGAAATGCAAATAATTAAGATGCATTATACAGGTGCATGAAACTGTCTAGGAATTAAAAGTGGAAAAAATGTTCATATCTGCTGCTGCTGTTATCGTTATCATCTGTTCCTGGGTGATACTGATGCAGCCGTCTAAGCTTCCACCCTTACATGTTTATCTGAAAATCCTTAACATGCCAGTAGATGACATGCCCGACTAAGCAGAATCCTTAATGGCACAGCTGTAATTACAAATGTCTAGTATGTACCTTAGGTATGTTTCAGGCAGTGTATGAGTGCCTTGGATACCTAATCCTGTTTCATTCCCACCCCAGTTCTGCAGGCATACTTTTCAAAGATTAGGAAGTGTGGTAGTCCGAATGAGAATGGCCCCATAGGCTCATGTATTTGAATGCTAACTCCCTAGTTGGTAGTCTGTTTAGGAAAGATTAGGAGGTATGGCTTTGTTGAGGGGATGGACTTGTAGGTTTCAAAAGTTTCCACACTAGGCCCAATCTCACTCTCTCTGCCTTGAGCTTGTGGATCAGGTTATAAGTTCTCGGCTACTGCTCTAATGCCATGCCTGCCTGCTGCCATGTTCCATATCATGATGGCCATGGACTAAGCAAGCCCCTAACCAAATGCTTTTCTCTATAAGCTGCCTCGATCATGGTGCCCCTTCACAGCAACAGAACAATAACTAAGACAGGGGGAGCCGAAGAGTTCATTTTAGGTTTCCCAGATAATAAGTGGCCACACGGAAATTCAAGCTTACGTCTGCCCGACTCTAAGGCCCGTGTTTTTGTTTCTTCCTGAACTTGTACCAGTTCTGAAGGCCAGCCCCTTGCACAGCCACACTGGTGGCCTGGCATGCTGCAGCCTGGGTCTTAATGCCAGAGGGATGGAAGTAAGGAAATACCGCCTCTGAAATGGCTCTCTCCTCATCTCTAGCACAAACCATGTGCCCGCCATACTTGCCTGGATAGTGAAGAGAACAGGCTCTTTCTGAACTTTCCCATTCACAACAAAGCCTTGGTTCTTCCTGTCTGTGGCCAGGAAAGTAAAGCAGTCCGCCCGGGAGCCGCCTCCGGAGTGCTGATAGGCCACACCCCTGCTGTCCACATCTTGCTGGGTAAAATTATGGTGAAGCACTTTTCCCCTCAAGTAGAGGTACCCATGGCGTGGGAGCTGGGCCAGAAGGAAGGTTAGGTTCTCTGGAGGTGTGTCAGGGTCGGTCAGCTGAAGGTGATCAGCGGACAGGAAGCCCTCCGCCCCTTCGGCCAGCTTCAGCCCTTTGTTCCTGGTCACCACAGGCAAGGCTCTGTCCACAGTCTCCAGTGTGATCTCAAACACCCCAAGCTGGGTCTGCAGTCCATTGCTAATGGTAAATCTGGCAAAGAGAGGCAAGGCAGCCTTCAGCATGGGCTCTTGTCACCATCGACTGGAATGAAATGATAACATACACACCTTTACTAAAGGACACGCTGTATTGAGACTCATGGACGAAGCAAGGACGGACTTGCAGAAGAATGCCCTTCCGTCATTGAACCAGTTGCTGGGTAATATACAAGCTGACCATTCTAAAGTCAAGAGCATTTTCCCAACTCCACTGACGTCCCTCCTGTATGAAGCAGGCAAGCTGGTGCCGTCTTTTGACTGAAAAGGGATTTCCTGCCCAGCTGGACTGATTGTGTGAGAAGCTAGTATGTACTCATATATTTTTAATTTTGCAATACTGTTTTTTTCATGGAATGTGGAAAACTTAACTTTAAAGACTGATCATTGGGACCCCAGTATAATGAGATACTGAATAGAATAACTCATTCTATTTTATATTATTTTCATGTTTTTTCTAGTACCAGGTATTTAACCTAAGGATTTACATGTACTAGTCTGGTGATCTACCACTGTCCTGTATTCCCAAACATCTTTTTTACTTCTGTAAAAAAAAAAAAAAAATCTGTCTGTCTGTCTGTCTGTCTGTCTCTCTCTCTCTCTCTCTCTCTCTCTCTCTCTCTCTGTGTGTGCATGTATGTATGCATGCATACCACAGTACACACGTGGAGTCAGCAGACAATCTCCGTGTCAGTGTCAGCTCATGCCTTCCACTTTTTTTGAAACAAGGTCAGTTGTTTGTAGCTTGTATGCCGGGCTAGCAGCCCCACCCCCTAAGCTTCCAGGGATTCCTCTGTCTCTGTCTCCCGTCTGACCACAGGAATGCTGGGATTGCAGATGTGCATTACTGGATCTGGCGCTACCTAGGTTCTGGGTATCTTCACTCAGAGGCTCCAGCTTGCACTTTACTCACTGACCACGCCGAACCATTTTGGTTTTTAACTTTTTGTGACATGGACTCACTAATGTGCCCGAACTGGCCTTGAACTCATTGTGTAGCTTAGCTGAGCCATGAACTTTGAATCGTCTTGCCTTAGTCTTCTGAGCAGCAGGCATGACAGGCCTGCACCACCAGGGCCTGACTAATGGTAACTGTAAAAACAGATCACAATATTCAGCAGTATTATATTCTGTCAGCAGCAGTAAGTTTGCTGCCTTAATCTTAAATGCCCTTTCCTGTCCCAGTTAAGTTGTTTGTGTGAAAAATGTGCAGTTGGGTTCCGGAGGGTGCTGGGGATCAGTTCCCCTGTGGATTTTCCTGTTTGGAAAACAGTGTCTGGCTTGCCTCCTGATACAGTGTAACCATTCCTTGACTCCTGCTGTTACAGGGGTATATAAGCCCATGTTGGTCCGAATAAAGAGAGCTGCTTCCCTGACCGACTGAAACTAGGTGTCTAGAGTGCTGTTTAACCTCGGCATCCCTCGCCAGATTGCGTGCTCCAGCTGCGCGGGCCGCAGCAATATTCTAGCTGAGTCTCCTTTCTGGGCCTTCTTATCATGCTTTTGTAAGATCCCACCCAACACCACAGGATTATGGAGACTCTAACCTCCTAGAATCGACATATGCTTCTCTGCACCTGCTTCATTTGAGGTATGGAGGGTTGATGATAAGCCAGGATCCGTTCCCTGCTGAAAAGAGCAGTTCAGACACATGGCAGAGGACACAGAGAGGGACCTGGAGTTAGCGTCGGAACCCAGACTACTTGACTCTTAGAGTTTTCAGTCAATAGCTCAACAACCCCCCCCACACACACACACACAAATCGAGCTGTAGTCCCTAAGTACCAATGGCCAAATTTGAAAAGAAAGTTAAAATGACATGTGTTCTCTTACAATGACTGCTCTTACAATCGTGGGTATATGTTTTTTGCTTTACATCAATCACTAAGGCTATTCTGTTCTCTGCAGTCAGTCACACAGCAACAACAGATTCTGATATTTCAACATACTGTTTCTATTTTAAAGAAATGTAAGACTATCATGAACTGTACTAGTTAGCTTTAACTGTCAACTTGACATAGCCTAAAATCACCCGAGAAGGGAGTCCTCTCTGTTGAGGGCCTGTCCAGATCAGGTTGGCCTGTGAGCATGTTTGTGGGAGGGTTGGCTCCATTGTAAATCGATGTAGGAGGGTCCAGCCCACTGTGGGTGGCATCATTCCGTGAGCAGGTGATCCCTAGGCTGTATAATAAAGCCAGTGAAACATGAGCCTGGGAGAACAAGCCAGGAAAGGAAGCAGCAACCACATAAGGTCTCTGTTTCATGTTCCTGATCGACTTCCTGCCCTGACCTCCCTCAATTATGAGTCCAAGCCAAATAAGTCCTTTCCTCTTCTAAAGTGTGTTTGGTCATAGTGTTTGAAGGGAAAGGAGGTTATGAATTTATGTAAATAAAATACAACTTTAAAACTCCAAAAAGTTAGAAATGTACTATCTTCAAATGAGATTGACAAATTCACCACAGACCAAAGGAATGAATGTACTGAGAGTTATTCAGAGTTGCTTCTTAGCAGTTTCTCTCTATTAATGGTTTCTAGAATATATATGCAGGATGCATACTCTACTGAGGTAAAAACATATGGAGTATTATCATACCGATGTAAACATTTCTAATAGCATATTTTACTGGAACACAACATTAAATCACAAAGATCTCTTTGTTTTAATTAGAGAAAGCATGGCATTTATTTTGCAAGTCTGGTATATTTGACTAGGAAATTCTTTTTCCTCAGTGAACTGGCTCTTAGGCTTCAGGACTTGAGGGTAGATGCTTTATATTTGACCAGAAAGAAACCTGGAACCAGGTTGTGAAACCAGCCTTCCTGGGGCAGAGGACTCAGGAGAAAGCATACTTAGCAAAGTCAAGGGAGACAGGTTTGGCCGAGTACAGATTTTGCTGTGAAGGTTATGCTCAAAAGGTTTTGTTTGTTAGATTAAAATTGCTCACATACGATGTTTTGATCAAATCTACCCCTCCCCTCCAATTTTTCCACTCTTCCTCCACTACTTTTCTCTCCCAACTTCATGTATTATTATTATTATTTTTTAAACTGAGTTCACTTAATGCTTCCTGTATGCTCGTGGATGTGGGACAATGTACTGGAAAATGGGTAGTGTCTTAGAGTTGACATCCCTGATAAAAAGTGACTGTCTATCCTTCAGCAGTCTTCCACTCCTCATGGCTCCTTGGCCAGGGGTGGGACTTCTTGAGCCCCTCCCCCGCATGCTGGCATTATGGCTGGCTTGGTCTCCTGCATGCTGTCTCAGCTGCTGTGAGTGGCGTGTGCAATGGCCCTGCCACGCCCACCAAAGACTGTGCTGCCATGGTCCTCCACTACCTCGGGCTCTCACCATCCTTCTTCCCCATTCTGTGACAATGAAGCCTGAGCCACAGGGTGAGGGGATGATGCCAGTGTCCTGTTTGGAACTGAGCACTCCACGGTCTTTTTTCCCACACATTGACCAGTTGTGGGTCTGAATTAATCACCGTCTACCGGGGGGAGAGTCGGGGGAGCTCTCTGATGAGGACTGAAAGATACAGTAGTTGTCCATTCCTCCATTTCTCAAGCAAAAAGGCTTTCTTTTCCATAACAGATTACATATAAAATGTGCTTTCTGAGGGAGTTTAAATCAGCTTTCAATAATAAGATGAGAACTTAGGGGATGGTTTATGACTATGTCCATTTAGCAGCCACGATTTCAGCTCCATTAATTGTACTGAGCATGAGTTTCATCTTGTGGAGCAGGATTGAAATCCAACCAGCAAACAAGTGGTTACTCCCATAACATTTGTGCCACTGTTGTACCTGCCAGGCTAGATGTTATTGTAGCTCCCAGGGGCAGGGAAGGATAAAGACTCTGAGTTCTCTAATTAGCTGGTTGCAAAGACTACCTACAAGGAAAATATGATGTGACACATAGAATAAGCAATCTATGTCCCCAACGTTAAAATAGCTAAATGAAATGAAGTAAACATTTCATACTCCTACCATCTAAGCTTATAAAGAGTGTGATTTTCCTTGGAGAATCAGTGTGAATGGTTTGAAGAAAGGCACTGAGTTACGCTGAGAATTATACATCAAAGAAATCAGCAGGGGCTGGAGAGATGGCTCAGTGGTTAAGAGCACTGACTGTTCTTCTATAGGTCCTGAGTTCAATCCCAGCAACCACATGGTGGCTCAGAACCATCTGTAATGAGATCTGGTGCCCTCTTCTGGCCTGCAAGTATATATGCAGACAGAATATTGCATACATAATAAATTAAATTTTAAAAAAAAAGAAATCAGCAATCACATTTTCTTGGTAAATATAAACCTTTAGTTTATAAGTGCTACACAAATTAGACATTTTCCTCGGTTGAACATGAAGTATTATCGAATAATTTTGGTAAACAAACAAGGGCACTTAGAAAAACATCTGTTCATTCTTTGGACTTATGCCTACAGCTTCAGAGGTCAAGGAAGATGCCCTCTGAAGTAGAAGCACTGAGCTCTGCCTCTCTGGCAAGGAGTCTCACAGGACCAACTTCATTCTCTTCTCTGTCAGGGCAGCCCATGCTCCCCTCTTCCCATTCTAGCCAACGGCCCAAAGTGACAGGAGACAGGAGCAAGGCAGCCCCTCAGGGCCCCCAAGGCCTCTTTTCCCCCTTTAATCCTCTGAAATATACTTCACACGTTTCATTCTGCCCACCCCTTTCTGAAATGAAATGACTCTCTGCTCCCTACCACATCCCAGCATCAAATGTGCTTTCTGGGGAGTTTCAATTAATCACCAATAACTTAGCACCAATATAGCCCAAAGGCATACAGTTTTATAATTTTCTTAAATTTTATTTCACGTATATATGTGTGTGCACGTATATATGTGCACTTGTGTATGTGGGTGCATGTGCATGTGTGCGCACATGTGTGTGGAGGCCAGAGGTTGACATCAGGCATCTTCTTCCAATCATGCTCTACCCCCTTCTTTTTTTTTTTTTTTTTTTTTTTAAGATAAGGCCTTTTACTGAACCTGGAGCTCATGAATTTGGCAACACTGGGCCGACAGTGAGCTCCAGGGATCTGCCCGTCTCTACCTCCTCAGCTCTGGGATTACAGATGTGCACCATCAGACTGGGCTTTTATTCAGGTCCTCATGCCTAATAGCAAGCATTTGTACCAAGTGAGCCATATCCTCAGCCTCAAGATGCGCATTCTTAACATTAGCATTACTTGTAGAGTTAGAGGGTTTGTGCCCCATTAAAGGCTGTTAAATAGAAGCTAAAGAGGAAGAAGACAGCAAAAAGAAAAGGTGAAGCAAATTGGGGGCGGCAACACGATTCAGTGTGAGCCACAGTGAGTAACTCGCTCCTCCAAGGTGGCCATTTTTAATATCTGACTGGAGACTGGGTTCTGAAAAATGTCCTTTGAAGACAGGTTTTCAAAGTTCGGTGTCAAGGCCAAACATGACCTCTGTGAGGGCCCTGGAACTGTCTCCTGAGCCATGCCGTCCTTCTCACACACCTCCCCTCCTGATGCTGGGGAATCTGACCCCCTGGGGAATAGGCAACGTGCCATCTGACAGATGGGAACGAGGGTGAGCAGGCCAGGGACCACGGAAGAGTAAGAAATACATTTGCTGAGGCCAGTGCTCCCAGCTGGGACGCCGAAGCAGCTGTCTGCATTGACCTAAAGCTAATAAGTCAGGGGTGAAAAAAGATGCAATTTCTAAACACGACTGAATCAGATACATCATTCCAGTTTTGTGAGTAATGATGGAAGCCGCTCACTGGCAAAGAAGCATCACCCGTCACCGGGTTAGAGAAAGAGGAAGCGGTTCTGCTTGGACTCCCATCAGAGTAAACCCAGCACAGCAGCGAAACAAGGTCAACACAGCCTCCTCCTGCAAAAGGGGAGCACAGAGGCTCGCCCAGGCCTCCCTTCAAAACCCTGCAAACACGTTCTGGATGTCACTAGTGTCCATTCTGAGGTGAGGAGGCTGGCCGTATGGCGGCATTAGCTCCTTCTGCAGGTCCATTTTGTTTGATTTCCCTCGTTACCCACCTCCCAGGGAAAAGATGCCGCCAGGATGACCAGCATCCTCATGAAATTTGGGGAATGACTTCAGATTTGTCTGGGGGGTGGAGTGGGGGGGTCTGCCTGGTCTGATTTTACCATTACCACAATGCTGTCGAGCGTTCTGCATTTCCTGGCAATAGAGTTGGCTGAAGAATCTGCCATCTGTCATGGCATTTAAAAGATAAAAATGGAATCATAAATAGCGCCAGCTCCTCAGGAAAAAAAAAAAAAAAAAGTCCAGCCGGCATGTCAAAATGGAGGACATTAACATGTTCTTTCAGGACCCAGCCGCCAGCAGCTGAAGTCAGCTTGCTAATCGCTCCATGTCATCTGTCCTAGCGTGGGCTGCCAAATCTCTCTTCCAGGCCAGCAGCACCAAACAATGCAGGGGAAATTTATGATTCACAAAATATTTTTGCAGAAGGTAAAATCCAACCATTAAACCCCATTTAATTAATGCTGCCACATCTTACATTAAAAAAGAGAAAGGGGGAAAATTCTCTACCATAGAATTCATCGCTTTTACCCAGCCAAATTCCTTGCCAAATTTAACGGCAGGCAACATAAATTTAGGTGATTAGATTGGTTGCATATATTTAATTTTTAAAAAGCACCATGATCACACTTTCATTAAAACAGGCGCTCGGCTTTGGTTTCAAGCCACCTGACAAACAACACAGCAGCCCGTGATTGGGTGAGTGAAATGACAAGATTAAAATGTGGATCCTGGGCAGATGCGAGGCTCTTCCATTATAAATATGTAAAACTGCTGGCCCCAGATCAGAAGGACACATTGAGAGGCTCCCTTTGCACAAACAGAGTCTCCACACATTTTTGATACAAGAAAGGTAGAGCGCAAAGAATACTTCATTTGAAATAAGCTCTCAGCCCCCAAGTGGGCTGTGATGCACAATTGTTATGTCAATTGGGCGACTTCCTTTGCCTCTTCGGAATGTTAGGATTCTGTGCACAACCTAGTAACAAGTGTATCCTTCTCGAGATGGTGGTTGGAGGCCTACAGGAAAGACATACAGAAAGCGTCTGGTGCCCTGCCCCAGGGGATGTGGGTGTTCAGACAAGAGGAGTATGCCCACAGGTAAATGAAGGCACTGGAATACAGGAATGCTTTCTGCCCTGTGTGTCGGAAACCCTGTTTTTCAGTCCTGAGACACTCAAAGGCCATCTTGGTGAAGCCCACATGCCTGTCCTACCTTCACTCTTAGAATTTGCTGTTTTGATCTATTTTTTATTTATTTACTTTTGCTTACCCTATTTTTCTATTTAAGCAAATGTATTTAGGAGGAAAACGTTTAACTCTAAAGCCAGAAATATTTACATATTAAAAATGTCAATTCCATAAATGCTACAAAAAATATATACAAGAAATCAATTTCGTAAATCCTGGGTAGATGTTCCTCAAGGGCACAGGGACTGGGGATAATATTCTTTGTTAAAGAAAGGAAACTAAATATGAAGAACTCTTAGGGGACAGGCGCACAAACCCAGGACCTCCCCAGGAACCACTCTGAAGGGTGAGTGAGCCAGCGGGGGGCCAGCCTCTTACTCTCTGGTCCTGTGTTTCCATGATGTGTCTTCCTCCATCAGCCAACACAGTTTCAGACCTTTGTATCACTAAAGACCCAGCCACTGGCTCTAGGAAATCAGGCCACACATTTCTGCCCAAGAAAACCTTCAAAGACACCCAGGATGCAAAACCAAGTAGAAAACAGAATGTCAAGAAACAAAACAACGTGAAGTCTAATTAGCTCCTTGAGGTGAGGACCCCGGAGGCCTGTGGGACCAGCCCCTAGTTCTCTTTGTCTCCAGGAGGGCCTGGCAGGGCTTCTGGAAATTCTCATAGAGGTTCGGAACACACTCAGAGCAACAGGCAGACAGCTCGGGGATGCTGGTCCTGAGGTATCAGATTCTTAAAGAGCCTCTTAAAGATAGATTCCAGCTGGGACTGGAGTTACCCAAACTGGCACAAGGCCCAAGACTTTGAATTTTGCTCCCAGGTAACTCAGCGATGAGCTAAAGAAAGTAGATACTCCTAGGAGAACTAGCTTTAAAACGCCAGCTAAGGTGACTTTGGCTGGTAGGAGTCGAGCATTGCATTGGCTCACTGGTCCTCAAGTGAGGGACTTGGGTTTGGGTTTTCCCATCTTAGCATCTCACCTTCACTTCCCTACATCTGTGTGCATTTGCTCACTGATCCCTCCGGCAGCCGTTAATGTCCAAAGCTGACAGTCCTGTGGGCATTGACTGGACTAGCGGGAATGGAGAAAAGCAAGAGGCCCCGGAAATGCACATAAAGCCAAAGGCCCTGGTTCCAATAGGCATGCATTAGACCAAGGAGCACCCACGTCCCTTAGCAAACAGAGGCAATAGCAAGCACCACTTCTGTCTGAACCTCCCTTATTCCTCCATGATCATGTTCACTACTGTAAAGACAGAAGGTGAGACGGTGGCCATGGAAACACTAGGGTAACAATGGCAACACCAGTATAACACCAATGACAGATAGTGTGGACTCATCTATGTGCCTGATGTTGTATGCACCTCACAGGCCTAATTCATCTGCACCTCCCGATGACTGGGCTTGGCAAGTACAGTGAGCACTATCCAGGCCCATAGACGGAGGAGCAACAATACAAGTCACCATGTAACCTGATGAAGTCCATGCAGCTGTGAGTCACACAGGCACTAATAACCCCAAGCCTCTATTTTCACAATGGCAACCTACCACTTAAACACAAGTGCCAGCTAGAAGAAGAACTCTCCCTTCTGATGGTTTCATTAACACCCAACACTGCGCAAGCGCAGACACAGGAAAGATACTGCTCAATTAAATAATCATCTTCCTGGTTTAGGACCTCTATAAAGAGACCCGGGGCAGGAGGGATGGATCTGCGAGTAAAGGGCTTGATTCAAAAGCATGAGGACTTAAATTTGAGCCCTAGAACCCACATAAAAGAAGCTGGGTATACTGGTGGGCGCTGGTTATCCAGTGCTGGAGGCAGAGACAGGAAGCTTCCCGGGCTCACTGGCCAGCTAGCCTGGCCTGCAGGGTAAGATCAAGGCTAATAAGAGACCTTGTCTCAAAAACAAGATGGACAGCATTTGAAGAATGACACCCCATGGAGAGAGTGTGAAAAAAGGGAATATTAGTTCATAGCTGTTGGTATTTTTGTTGTTGTTTCACGCTGGACTTAATCTAGGCCATCCCTCAGAAATCACTTTTAAAGCCCAAATGACAAGCAGCAGCATCCTCACCGATGTTTAGACTGCTCACTGAAGTGGGAATCAGACAGGTAAACTATGACAGAGAAGAGAGGGATTAGAATGTAGGTGCTGTTCTAGGCCACGGGAGTTTATGGGAGTTTATAACCCACTGGATAATACAAGAGGCTGCTCTGCTCATGTTACTTTACAGTACACTCTGGAAGGTTAAATGGACGTGGTAAACATCTTCCCGGGGATCGGAAGTCCTGTTTATACCGCAGACAAGTTAATGCTTTCTAACTGGTGAAAGCAAGGGGTGGATAGTATACCCATTAGCTAACCCAAGACTGCCCAGTCCTTACGCCTGGGCTGGGCTTCCAATTTTATCAAGGACCACAAGTCCAGCCAGCTTTCCTGTCACTAGACAGAGCCCTCCGAATTTCTCCCGCTTTGTGAGACTAGAAACACGTTTCCACATTCTAAATGAAGGCAGATTTGCAGTAGTGTTGTATCTCTGCCTTTGCACCCCAGATCATTATTCATCCCAATGATTTATTTGAAGCTGAATCCTTGAGCAGGTGCACAGTCCCCAATTATAACACGGTTTCTATGGGGAAATATGATCCACTTTGTGACAACGTGATTTATGATATAGTTACAGGAACATGTTGTGTCAAAAGGCAGAGGCTGCTCATGCCAAATTTATTATGCTAATATGCGCCTTTTTCTCTGATAGAAAAATGCACTCAGAAAGGGGAAATTACATTTCTATGTCTTTCTGGCGTGGGGGTCTTCTCAGTTCTTTGTGTTCCTTTCAGAGAAGAGCTTGCACACAGATCTGCAGATCAGCTTCTAACCACGGCCCTGGTTATTTGCATCTATCATTTTTAATGGCGTGTTTCTACCTTTCCTACAGTCAGGAAACAGAAGGAAACACAGCTATAGGAGAGCTGGAAAAGGAGCTAATGTTCTTCCTTTAAAGGGTCACACGGTTTCATGTATCCTTAAGCGATGTAAGATGTTAGAGAAACCTATAGTAAAATGGCCAGTGCTAATTTACTGTCCTCACACATTTTCTCTTCCTAAGCATTCACTGAAGGACGGGTTCAGAAAAATGTCATGGGCTCACCTGAAGCTGTCCCTGGGGACGGCTGCCCTGCTCTTGTGTACATAGCAGACTGTCTGTCCTGCTACGTCCATTTGGCTAAAGCTGGTAATGGGGACTCCGGGATTGCGGACGTACTCCACCTGGCCGTACTGTGGTGGGGAAGTGATGAGGTAGAGTAGTTCCTCAGGCTTGTCTGCTCCATCCACAGCCAGGAGAGTGGCAGTCGTCAGGAAACCTCTGTCACCTTGGGCCACCACGAGCGGTTTTGCATAAATGACAATATCACCTGTGTGGCAAGGAGATTCTGGTTAAGATTTGTATTTAGAAATACTCGATGCCCCCCTATTGCTGAAGATACCACACACTTCAGACTCAGGAGGAACTGAGGGAGGATCTGATCTGGATCCAGCTCCTCCAGCCTCCTCCCTGAGGACTGGCTCCCCCAAATGTTAAAGGGACTACACAAGCTGCTGGGGAGAAAAGTAATCATTGGTGTTGCTCAGCGATAAAATCGTTAATTTCTCATCAAAGATGCTTCTTTTTGCCAGAAATGCAACCATTACAGAAATCCACAACTGGTCAAAATGCAGAGAATAACTGCCTTTGGGGCACCCCACCCCAACCCCAATGTATTTATACCATACCACAAGGCTCAGGGAACGTAATGGAAGAGGGGCCAGAAACACCGTAAGTTGGAGGAGCAGAATATCTGCTGAGATAGTGTCTTCTATATACAAGAGAGAAGCTGTACCCGTGAAATCTTAGCACTATGGTTATCTAAACAAGACCTGCAAAACGACAATACCAGCTAACATGCCAATGTGTATGGAGGAAATATCACAAGGCTCAACCCTTGGATGGAGAACTACAGACAATTAATGGCTGTTGGAAGTGGGAGAACCAGTCTGCTCCAGGAATGAGCCCCAGATAAGCTTATCCAGTCCCAAGTGGTCAGCCCTAAACACACATACACTTGAGCACCATTAAATGGACTCAGCAGATTGAGCGTGGATGTATGTAGCAATAGCAATTACAGAAGAGGCCAATCATGTGAGAGGGAGCGGGAGGTGCAGGGCAGAAATGAAGGAGCTGGAGATGAATGAAAGGGCAGATATACTGCAAATAGAGTGCTTATGTATGACGTTCTCAAAACTTCTTTAAAAATGTGATTCCTGTGATGATTAATCCTCATTGTTAACCTGTTTGGATTTAGGATCTTCATGGAAACACAACTCTGGGTACACCCATTAGAGTGTCCCTGGAAATTTTAACTGCTAAGAACTCACCTCCAACATATGCAGTATCATTAATGGGGTGAGGCCAAAATGAACAAAAAGAGAAATCAAGCCAATTGCCAACATTCAGTCTTCTATTTCCTGACTGTGGATGCAAAATGGGTAGCTAGCTGCCTCCAGTTCCCGCCACCAGGCCTTCCCCACCATAACGCACTGTCCCTTCAGTGTTATGAGCCAAGATAAGGCCCCTTCCCCCGGTTGCTTCTTAGGATTTGATTGCAGCAGCGGGGACTGTAACTAATATGGTGTCCAAAGCAAATAGAAAACACAAAGACCAAACTGCACTCAAGTCAAAGCTAACCTGCTGTGGGAAGGCCTTTCAAACTAACAAGAAAAGAACAGGTCAGGAGGACTGAGCCAACGCGTCACAGAAGAAGCAAAGGGCACACTTTATAATAATACACCTATATTTTATAATGTTTAAGAAAATACATAGGTGAGTGCATGGCTGAGCGAGACAGAAGGATGAGCACACGCTGACGACGTTGCACAAACCAGGGGCTACACACCACTTCATTTACCGGAGATCCCTTAAAAACGATCCTATCTAAAATATGAAGCTTTGGGTTGGAGATGTAGCTTGCCTGGCACGCACAAGGACCAAGGCTCTATTCTTAACACCACTAAGTAAGTAAACAATACAGATGAGCAGGGCTGCTTCCTGTCAGGCACAGTAGTGGGGCGCTTCTGTGCTCTCAGCTATACTGAGGGGAGGAGCGTTCTCGAAACCCACAGACTGCAGATGAGAAATCGGGGTGTGGAGGTGCTACTTACTGCTAGAGGCTATGTGTTAATAAAAGACAGAGCCAGAAGTGGCTCTAAGTCACCAGCTAGAAGGACAACTCATAACCACTGCACCATGCGGTCCCTTCTCAATAGTCAGCACTGAATGGGCGTCTATGCAACAGGAAAGATAAAATATGTGAAAGGGGCCGGGCGGTGGTGGCGCACGCCTTTAATCCCAGCACTCGGGAGGCAGAGCCGGGAGGATCTCTGTGAGTTCGAGGCCAGCCTGGGCTACCAAGTGGGCTCCAGGAAAGGCGCAAAGCTACACAGAGAAACCCTGTCTCGAAAAACCAAAAAAAAAAAAAAAAAAAAAAAAAAAATATGTGAAAGGGATTAAAATCACAAAAGCCTCTGGGTACCATGGCACATGCCTTTAATCTCAGCACTACAGAAGCAGAAGAGGCAGGCGGATCTCTGAGTTTGAGGCCAGTCTGGTCTACAGAGTGAGTTGCAGGATGGACAGAGCTACACTGTGAAACCCTGTCTCAAAAAAAACCAACAAAACAAAACCACAAAACCCAGTTAGCTATTGTCTCTCTGTCACCTGCTTGTGAATGAGATGTAAGCCCTCAGCTACTTCTCTAGAGCTTACCTGCCTGCTGCCAGGCTCCCCATGATGATGGTTATGAGCTAACTGTGGTGATATTTTATTGGTGCTCTAGTAAATAAAGTTTATCTGGAGATCAGAGGAAAAAGCCAGCCACTATATTAAGCAGAGAAGTCAGCCAGTGGCAGCACACACCTTTAATCCTAGCATCCGGGAGGCAGAGATCCATCCAGATCTCTGTGAGTTCAAGGCTACACTGGGAACAGAGCCAGGCATGGTGGCACATGCTTTTAATCCCAGCACTAACCATAGAGGTCTGAAGGTCTGTACAGACAGACAGGAAGTGATGTAGCTGGGCGGAGAAAGGAAGTGAGACGGCAGAGCAGAGAAGGCATATAGGTGTGTGTACACAGGAAATAGCTCTCTCTTGGCTGAGGAGTTCCTACTGGTAAGAACGTGGCTGGCTTCTTACTGTTCTGTGGTCTCTCGGTTTTCACCCCAATACCTGGCTCCAGGTGTTTTATTAATAAGACTGTTTAGCAATTCGTCTTACAACTAACCCTCTGAAACTGAATGTCCCGCTATTGCCTTGGTCACCGTATCTCTTCACAGCAATCAAAAAGTAATTGACACCAACCTCTTGAGAAAACAAAAGTGAAAACAAAACATCAAGAAGTATATTTATTTCTATGTTTATTTATTCAGTGTGTGTGTGTGTGTGTGTGTGTGTGTGTGTGTGTGTGTGTGCGCGCGCGCTAGTCCCTGCAGAGCCCAGGGGAGGGCATTAGGTCCTCTGGAACTTGAGTTACAGATCGCTATGAGCCATCATGTAGGTATTGGAAACCAAACCCAGGTCCTCTGCAAAAGCAGTAAACGCTCTTAACCATCGAGCCATCTGTCCAACCAAAATCCGGAGATATCTGTGGTTGTCATTAACTGAAGATCCTATCGGCTTCTACGGCAGAGGCCAGCTATGCCATTAAATATACCACAGTTCACAAGGAAATTCCCCACAACAGACATTATTCAAAATGTCAGGAAAATGGCAAGATTATGGAATTCTGTTTCAGATGGCAAAACCGGTATTTGGGGCATACTGAGCTTTTATCTCCAACTGAAAAGCAAGAATCGAAGACTATTCTGAATTCAAATGAAAATCTAAGTTGCAGATGCTCTGAGGCAATGGTGATAAACACACCAATGGCAGCAAGAGAAACAAACAAATGATTGCGGGGGAAGTCAAAATGTCACAGAGCACTGTCCCCAGGGGCAGAGACACCTCTGGGAGGAGGAAGAGCATCCAGCGCTTCAGTACCGGGAAGGCGGAGTACGAGTAGTGTTAAACCTCTGCATCCCAAACATCGCCTAAAGGCATCCTCTCTGCCACTGTGGACATCAGAACACACCATATCACAAGTGGAAGGGTGAAGGTTTTTATAATAGGCCCGAGACAGAAGAACTAAGCATATGTTCTGTATAAAGGAGATGGTATGAGCAGCTACTCAATATGGCTCTACTTAGGATAAGTTACTCTTGGACTGGAGAGATGGCTCAACAGTTAAGAGCACTGGCTCTTCTTTGTGGAGGACCTGGGTTCAGTCCCCAGTACCCACATAGCAGTTCACAACCATGTGTAACTCCAATTCCAGAATATCTGTCACCCTCTTCTGGTCTCCACGGGCACCAGGCACACGTGTGATACACAGACATACGTGCAGACAAAGCTCATACACTTGCAATAAAAAATAAAAAATATAAATAGATCCCTTAAAAAGTTATACTTGTGAAGTCATGAGACACATAATAAGCAACTTAGAAGTGTCATATGAAGTAACACAAATGAAAACAACAGGAAAACAAGATACAGTGGCGTACAGTGATAAAACACCATACAAAGAAGCAAGAGAAACTCTGAGCTTCATAAATGTTAGTGGATAAATACACCTGTCTACTTACTGCAGGTTTTCATAACTGCTTTTGAAAATAATTGCTCATCAGCTATGGTGGAGTGCGTGGAGTCATGCTGAAGTTTCCATTGCCCAGCTGCCCTGAGCACAGCCTGTTATTACTGAGCTTCAGCCACTGGAAGGCACGTGAGGAAGGTGAGCTGCCTTCAAGCAGAGTTGATGAGACCCTGGCCCACAAGCTCTTCATCAGCTTCTTCTCCCTTCCTAAGCAACTGCAGCTTCAGAGACAAGGAGGTGACTGGACAGGGGATGCTCCATGTGCCTGTGGAATCGCTTCCCCTGCGCTCTGAAGCTACGTCAGTAAGAAGACAGCCTGCGCTGTCCCCCGCCTGTGCCAAAATGCTAGCAGTCGTCCATGTGCCTGAACACCCTACGTACACGATTGTCCTAGTTAGGTCTCTGTTGCGGCAATAGGACACTGGCCAAACCACGTCGAGCCGGGAAAAGGTTTCAGCTTGCAGGTCACAGTCCGTCACCATCGAGGGAACCCAAGGTAGGAACGGGAAGCAGGAAATGAAGCAGAGCACGTGGAGGGACACTGGTTACTGGCTTGCCCCCATGGCTTGCTCAGCCTGCTTTCTTCTATAACCCAGGACCACCTGGCCAGGGGTAGTGCCATCCACAGTGGGCTGGGCCCTCCCCCATCAATCATCAAGAAAATGCCCCGGACTGGCCTATAGCCCAATCTGAGAGAGGCAGTTTCACAGCGGAGGCTTTCCCTCTTCCCGGATGTTATCAAAACCTGACCAGTGATATTTTTACAAAGAGAAGAATGAATGTATTCAGAATCATCTGGCTTATCTATCTAACTGTCTATAGTCACAAAAAAAAATTATAACTGGAAAACACGTAAATAAAATGTAAATATGTCCCAAAAGAAATATTAACTCATATGATGAAAAATTAATTCAAGACAATTGTAATTATGCTGCACACATAAAATAGTTTTTTTAAAATTGCACTTAAATCACTGTATTTAGTTCTGAGCATCCTAGCAACCAAGGCAAAACAAGAAAGCATTCAGTCAATAAAACATAAGGATCAAAGACTGTTAGATATGAAAATGTTGAGAACCTGGGATTGTGAACAAGATACGATTTTCAACCTCCCAGTATAAGCTGCAGTCTTAAATTATAGCGCAGTGGCAGTTACGTATCAGGAGCTTACATTCTCCTTTGTTAAACATTTTTCCTTTATGTCTTTGTTTTAGTTTGTTTTGTGTATGTTGCTATTTCGCCTGAGTGTGTGTCTGTGCACCAGGTTCATGCCTGACGCCTGTGGAAATCAGGAGAGTCTCTCGGCCTGTAGCACACACGTGTGTGTACTTATACCAGCTCATTTCTACTCACAATCCTGGTCCCAGGAAGCATGGGTAAACACACGCTTACCTTTCCCAGTGTCTTCAATGATGATGTGACAGTCAAACGCAGGTGATCTGTTGTCCCCGTCCCAGAGGTAGAAGGTAAAACTGTCTCCATCCTGGGACTCCATCTTGGCAGTGTGTGTGTATCTCAGCAAGTTCAGGTCCACATCCTCCTGGGTGCACTGCATGCCAGCCGAGAGAGGGACCCAGTCCCTTCCTATCTGAAAAGTGCCACAGTCAGCCGGGCACCCTGGCTTCCCCAGCTCTGTTAGAGGCTACTTCCCCCAGGCCCTGAAAACCTCTGACAGGACTCTTGGGGGAAATTCTACACTTGTTTCTGCCATGGAACCTGATATTTTTTTCTTTTCAAAGAAATAAATTAAAATAATTCAAGACGTTGGATGAAAAACAGCTTTAACCAGTGGACTTTTGACAAAGTCATTCAACAGCATTGGTGTTTCTGAGGTATTTATCATCAGTAATCATGGCTGATTAAATATCCCAATTAAGGAGAACAGGTGGGCAATCAGTTACTGGAATGGGCTGCTTAGAAATTAAATGTGTTTCTTTTGGAACTTCCTCTTTTTATTTATTTTAGTTTTTTTTTTATTTTTGTACAACTAATAAAACCTCTTTTTCATTTTTGTTTTTGTTTTCAAAGTGGCTTATTTGTTTCCAAGCTCATAGGGTAAGAAAACAAAACAAAAAAACAGAATGCACTGGCATTTTCACCCAGCCCAATGTCTAGACTTACTAAAACGTAAAGAAAGTTGTCAGATTCCCATCACACCCCCTACACACACACTCATACACACTTACACACACTCTCTCTCACACACACACTCTCATACATTCACACATACACTCACACACAGTCACACATACTCTCACATACACACTTGCACACTTGCACAAACACTAACACACACACACGATCTCACAGTCACACACACTCTCACATACACACACACACTCTAACACACTCACACATTCACACATTCACTCATTCACACGTAGTCACACATGGTCTCACAGTCACACACACACACACACACACACACACACACAGAGTAGAAAGTATAAACTCTCAGTGCCTCCACAGTTTCCATCAGGATCTTCAAAGCCCAACTCAAGTCAACCTAGTTAGGCATGTGGTTTGCATAGTTTGGGGCAGAAATTGTGGCTATTGTCCTCGTTATTGTGAAAAAAGAGGCTTTTATGATAGCAGACTGGCTAACAACTGGGAAAGTATGAGGGAATAAAATATTAAGCCTATATTGTATTAATAATCCCACTTTAATTCTCCTAAGTTCCAGGCATAGCTTTTCCTAGGAATGGCTCACAAAAGTCATTCAGTATAACTGGAGGAAAATGTCATTTTCAGTGATTCACAACATAAATCACACTGCAGTTTACCTGTCTGGTTGACAGACTAAACCCCATTTAAGTCATTTGTGATTCCTTTCTTGTTGGCCATCCACCCCCAGTTCCCAGCGAGTCTTGGGCTCTCCTCCCACGACATCATCACTTTTCTTGAGCTGTTCTACTTGGTGGGATTTCTTCTTCTTTAATATTTTTGCCCACGTGACATTTGCAGCCCTATGTCTTCCTGAAGTCCCCTGGGGAAAGTTGCTTTTATTGCAGTAGTTAAACTAGGGTCCTTCTTTTATGGGTCTATTTGCAAACAGAGACTTTCAAATAGATTCTTTTTAAACCAGGCAGCTTAGGATCCTATTTAACTTCTCCTCTTGGTAATATTGTCCTGGAAAATAAATACAGGGGAAGGCATCATTTGCTCGCTTGTTTCTAATTCTTCATTTGCATTCCCAAATATGAATTTGACATGACAGAATCATCTGATGCCAGAAAAAGGAAAAAAAAAAAAGAAACTAAAACATAACAACAACACCAACGAAGGGGAGGTAACAAGAAGACAAGAGGCCCTGAGAGTCCAGGAGGCCTGGCGGCCCAGTCCCCAGCCTCAGTCAGCCAGCCTCAGTGAGCCCGGGGGAGGTGTGAGAAAATGGTGTGCAGCCTGCTGGGACCCTGGACCCATCTGGATCTTCTTCTCATATCCGAAGCAACTCAGGCCCCAAGCCACCCAAACGTGTGCGCTCTCACTGTGTTTCTGCTTCATTACGCTTTGAAATGAAATAAGGACACAGCTGTACCTCAATTTAAATCAGTGATTGCTCTTCTCTCTGACTCTCTATGGTACCCGCACTCTGTGACAATCAAGCTGTTCCCCACAGAATGACTCCTCGCTGCTGCTTTTCTATTCTAAAGAGAGCCTGCCTTAGATTAAGACTCAAGCGTTCAGGCAATCACACCGAGGCTGGCTAGGGGTTGTTGCTGGTCTCTCGCCACCATTCAAAGACACATTTTGACCCATGAGTCAGCTGACCTTCTCAAGTGGCTGATCTATGATTCGAGTTGGACTAATCATTAAGCATCATGCCTGCAATCTGAATGGACCGCAAATTTGCTATTACAGGACTAAAAGGAACCAGAAGGGCGTGAGCAAACTGCTGGAAGAGTTAGCACCAGACCCGGAGTGGCTTAACCCTTCGTGTGCCTTCGTGTTTCCATGCTTCTCACTTTCTGTTGAAACAGACCCAGGCATGTTGACAGACGCCATGCAGTTTGCCAGATTCCAATACCGTAGTTCCTAAGATATGACGGCCATCAGGGAGCGGGGTGGGAGAACCCGCACATGAACTGCTTACTCCCTAGATTTTGATTTGAGATTTAATCCTCTCACACATTCGAGTGAGGCCAGGGAGAGAGGCTCCAAAATAAAGACACTAATAAAGACAGATTTTAAATATGGCCACATTCCTGAGAATGGCATGGCAGAGAAAATGAGAGACGCAGAGAGAGCGGCACAGGAACGGGATGGGGGGCACATTAGAAAGGAGGAAGGAGCAGAAAAGGGAGGGAAGGGGTATTGGAAGGAAGAAAATGAGGAGGGGCAGTGACAGATTTCAAAGGTTTCTGATTATTGAGGAATGCTTAAAAAAAAAAAAAGGAAAAAAGCTAAGTTACGTGGATCAACATGAAAAAAGTCTGGTGGGGAGGTAGGCGCCTCAGAATATGCTGGATTCTCCTCAGAAGCCAGCTTCTTCCACCCAGCCAAGTCCTTCCTTTCAAATCTAGGGACAATTCTCAGGAGAAGGAAGCAATGAGGAGCCTTAGTGAGTATTGGTTGAATGTATTACAAGTTGGTAAAGAAAATTCAGAAGGGTATGAGTTCATCCTGGCAAAGGAAATGTTTTACTTTTGAGTGAAAAATATGCCTATTCGAGAATAACTTCAGTTGTATGAATGTATGTGTTGGTAAAATTTACACCTAAAGGGCCAGTCTAAGGCTAGACAGATGGCTCAGTGGTTAGGAGGCCATCTACTCTTGCAGAGGATCAGGGTTTGGTTCCCAGCACCCACATCAGACAGCTCACAACCATCTATAAATTCAGCTCCAGAAAACCTGACCTTCATGGGCACCTGTACACATGTGATACTTATAAATTCACACAGGCACACATACATCTAAAAAATAATGAATTAGGGGTTAGCAAGGTGTCTCAGAGGTTAAGAGCACTGGTTACTCTTCAGAAGTTTTGAAGTTAAGAGCACTGGCTGCTCTTCAGAGGCTTTGCATTCAATTCCCAGCAACCACATGGTGGCTCAAAACCATCTATAATAAGATCTGGTGCCCTCTTCTGGCCTTCAGGAGTACGTGCAGGAGGAACACTACATAATAAATCTTTTAAAAACGCAAAAGCACTGAAAATGATAATTATAAGTAATTCAATAATTGTGTTCAAGGGCCACTTACCTTAAGCTGAAGTTGCCCATTTTGGGGAAGTCTTTCAAATAAATAGTGGATCGTCTCCCTGGGTGAGTCTTTATCTATGGCTGAAAGAACAGCACTAGACAGAACACGAGTTTCGCCTACGGCCATTGAGATTTCAGCCTTCCTGTAGAAAGGAAAATGCCTGTGTTGATATGAAAATGGAAGGCACAAGTTCAGCAGGGACACTTATATTAGTTTTCACTGGTCCCACCTTCAAGAATTAAGAAATAATAATTAACATCCAAAGCACTGGAAACTGTGAGTCATATACCAAAGTCTGCAGAGGGTGTGAACCAGCAGCCATGACTAGGGTGCTAGATGAGATGCTTACAGGAGTAGAACTTTACAATTTTTCCAAGTTATATGTAGTTTATATAATGATTTTGCTTCCAGCCTTTCATATAATGCTTGCAATGTCTCCATGTAGAAAGTAGGTCAGATACTATAGTTCTAACTAGACGTACAGAACCCTACTGAAAGCAACTCATACAGTGTCCTAAAGCTCTTCCTGAATGCCCTCCTGACGCTGATACTCTTTGGTTATCTGTGGTCCTCTAATGTCCCCTTCCTCCTCCTGAAAAGGCCCTGGTGTGTGATCTTTACAGGTTCTTCTTCCTGAAGAAGTGGAACTACCAGGCCGGCTCCTGGCATCTGGACAGCAAACTGGAAGCACAAGCAGATGGAGTGGCGGGTGGCTGCAGCTTCCATGAAGAATGGCACCCAAGCGAGGAAGGGATTTCTAGTGTCCACCAGTGTCCCAGCTCTCCACTGTGGTCATAGTGAGATCACATGTGACTACTGGCTACCTCCACAGCTTTGGTTCTGGGACACAAGGAAGTGCTTGAAGTCCTTGGTCTTGGGTCCAAGGACAGCAAGTCTCACTGAGTGATGTCAGCAGCCACCAGGTCTTCTGCAGAGAAGGCAACATCTGATACTTCGTTCCAGCCACTCTTATTCAAAAAGGGATTCCTGCTAGCCCAGGACTGGCAACTTCCTGGATCAGAGCAGGAGACTTCAGCCACCTCTCCAATGGAGAGTGTGAACCGCAGGATCCTAGAAGGCTGATGAGCCTGCTGACTGGTGACTGGTGCTTGTGGAGATTAGCAGTGCTTTTTTTTTTTTTTTTTTTTTTTGAGATGAAACAGCCGCGTGTCACCACAAGGAAGATGAGGGTGGCAGGAAAAGGGTGTCAGCATTCCGTGTCAGGGGTGACAAGTATCACAGTCTGGGGAAAGGACTGTGTTAGAGATAATTTATCTATAAAGGATTCTGGAAGGAGAAAGATGGGAGCTAGTGAGAATGGAAAGGGAAAGGCGCCGAGGGGTGTTGTTACTGCTGACCGCAGTTTAGACTCAATCCTAATAGACTCTTTTAAGTTTAACTTTTGTTTTTTGAAAAAAGGGGACCCAAATAAGTTGTTCAGGATGTCTCTAACCATTAGATTCAAGACATGCTCTTGCCTCAGCCTCCCAAGTGGCAGATGCACACCACAGTGCCCAGCCAGAATCTTCTGAGGAACCATAGAGAGCATGACCCAGATTAAGCTTCTGGAGGACAGGAAGGTGGAACACTTGTCTTATCTAGTATTTCCCATGGTTATCAACTCTCTGCTCCCATAGTTACCAACCATCTGATCCCATGGATCTGTGTGAGATGATGCAGCTTCCTAAGGAGGAAAGGGAGCCATAGACTGAGCCTCTGAAGTGGAACACTGACCTGAGCTGGGACTCGGGGACAGAAGCACCTACCACAACATCTGAAGGAACCATCAAGGAAATGGGGGCAAGAGCTGGCAAAGACCAAACTACTCTTGGCAGAAATGAACAGGGCGGGCATCAGATTGTCTTTGTGTTTCTGGAATAGTGACAACTGCTTGTAATGATGACTGTGCCCAGCCTCTCAAGCACTTTTACACATCGCCCTTGTAACAATCCTATGAAAAGATGCTCACTAGCATCATCCCGGTCCACTGAGAGGGTAAGGGAGAGCCGGAGAGAAGTGAAGTGGCATGTTGAAGGTCACACCTCTGCTAAGTGGCTGTCTGAGTCACCCAGACTCAAGATTTCTTAACCACTGGGCTACAGAGGGAAAAGGTGGAGATGAAATACAGGAGGAGACAGAGCATGAGAAGGTTCTGGGAGGAAGTAAGAGTTCTACCAAACAACACAGATGGAAGAAAAAAGGGGAACCTCTGCTTCCCTCCTGGGGAGAAAAGGAACGAGGAAGAGAAAGGGAAGGTTAAATGATCAATGTCTGACGTGACAGACAGACCAGCCAAGCAGATCCGATCAATGCACTTCATGAACGTGTAATGAAATGTTGCACTGTGACCCACGAATGTGTTCAATAATTACGATATTTTGTTTTTTTTACAAAGGAGGGATTCTGAAGCAGGGTTGAGATTTGGGGATTTTGCAGCTGTCACTGTCGCTGGGGTTTAGCAGTGAGGCTGTGACTTTGCAATGGGCAGACTCCTTTATTCCTCTGGTCTTGGTCAGTGGGTGGCTGAGGAATTAATAAAATCAAGTATATGAAGGATTTACTAAAGTGTCTGCCACCTAATAAGTACTTAATAAACATCAGTTTTCATCTTGCTCCCTTCTTTGAGTGATGATGACAAAGAGGTTTGTAACAATATAATATCCTCCCATGCCCACGGTCACAGGTCTTCTCACACAGTCAAGGCTAGATTCAAACTCACTGTGTCACCCAGGCTAGCCTTGAATTCATCCTGCTTCCTCCTGGGTTCCAGGATTACAGCATCTTTCACATTTATACATGAATGCCAAACCAATCTGAATCGTCAATTCCAGGACTGAAAACCAATCTGAATTGCCAGTTCTAGCACCGAAATAAGGAAACAGACATTTCCTATATATTCTTAGTTGAACTGGTGTCTGAGAAGCAGTCTTCCCAAACACTATCATCACCATCTTCCACAACACTTTCTACGGAGTGTTGGGCACGCAGAAGGACTGATGAAGACCCGAGAGGGTGAGACAGGGCCTTGTCTACTCTCTTTTTGCTACATAGTCCAGGAGACTTGGGGGTTTAAAGGTTTCCAGGAAGGTGTTCCTAGCCTGATGAAACTCACATAGTCTACTTAGTGCTTAATGGCTACACCATTAAATAATGGGGAGTCTCAGCAGAGACCTCAAGAGACATTCACATGTCTACAGCTAGCCCTAAAGGCCTGCTGGGCCTCCTGAAGATCTCTGCAGGCTGTGAACTGTGACACTTGACAACGGCAGAGGAAATTGCTGGCACTAGAGAAACGCAACCCTATGCAAGGGAGTTGCCAACCAGCTTTACAGCTCAGAACACTAGCATTCTAAGCAGCAGCATTTTGATACGAGATAGTGGGGTGTTGATCGACATGAGATGTAGTACAGGTTGACAGAGAAGTACCCAGACGATGCATTTTCCTTGATCACTCTTAGTTAAAAGTTTGATGAAATCTATTAAGAGGACTGTTGGCAGTTAACATCGTCACCCTTCAGTTGAGTTATGGACTGCACTTGGTGGGTGGGTGTGTGCACATGTGTGTGCGAGCATGCATGCGTGCACACATGCATTGGAGTACAATATGTTCAGATATTTTTATTTTTATAATTAATTTGAACTTTTAGAAGCTCAAATCATTTAAGGACTAACTGTTCGGGTCACATTTCCTAGCATTTACACTGGAAATTCTCGATGCCTGAGTAGTAGGGCAGTTATGGAAGGATGGCCACAATGGAGGCCTTGCTTCTCCCCGTGTACCTAGTGCCCCGGAACTCTGTGGAAACCTTTTTTTTTTTTTTTTTTAGTTTTTCAAGACAGGGTTTCTCTGTGTAGTTTTGCGCCTCTCCTGGAACTCACTTTGTAGACCAGGCTGGCCTCGAACTCACAGAGATCCGCCTGCCTCTGCCTCCCGAGTGCTGGGGTTAAAGGCGTGCGCCACCACCGCCCGGCTCCCCATGGAAATCTGAAGTGATTCCCTTCAGGCAACTTACTTGCTCAGCGTTGGTTTCTCATCATTCACTGGGGTGATGTTTACTGAAACGGTTTTAAGTATTTTATGTTTCCCATCGGACAACTGGATCACAAAGTTATCAGCAAGGCTCTCCGAGTCGTCATGGACGTAGGCCAGTTTCATTCCTGGAAGAGAAAAAGGAGAGTCCTCCTTCCGGTTGAGCCCTGCGAATGTCGCCGATACTCCTCTTTAACATCAGGCTTTGGGGTTCACATAACTCAGTGCTTTACACGACACCAACTCTGTTTTGTGGAGTCATGCAGAGCCCATTACATCCCCCTTTTTTAAAATAAGGAAACCCCAGAAACCACAGAAGAACAAAGGTGTTGTAATATTTAAACAAAACTGAGAAAAAGGAATTACGTGTGGAACATTAAAGTGTGATCTATCCAGTCACCCGAGAATCCTAAGTAGTTCAAAACTTCACTATAAAAACTGCCTTGAGCCATGCTTCTTTTAACCCTACCCAGTGGCCTTTGGATATTTAACTGAAAACTTCAATTTATCACCTTCAAAACATACTATAAAGTTCTAGAAATACTAAGAGATGTATGCAAAATGTTTGCTGACATATGACCATTAATGCCAAGAAATGAAAAATGTTTAAAATAGGACACACCTATGAAACATTGCAACATAGTACGTCCGTAGAGTAGAACACTGTCATTGCCGAAGTATTCCAGGTAGTATTTAGAATGTAAATAATGTGATTTTGAGTTACCTAATATGGCAGGGATTTGGTCAATTCTGTATGTTTAGGGGTGGGGTGTTTGTGAGAATATATTCAAATTGTTTGGTTTTATTTTTAATATAGCCATAAATGAGCCAAAAATAAGATGTAAGTAAAATCTAACTTTTGAAAATGTTATCAAAATATGTATTCATGTGAACAATTTTATTTTTTTATTTGAATTGACTATACTATTTAAACTTACCCAAGTGTACATGACACTTATTTAATCTGATAACATTAACCAGTGCTATCACTTTTTAAAAAACTCTCCTGGGCCTTCAAATGGCTCAGTAAAGGTTCTTATCTTCACACCTGAGTTTGAACCCCAGCATCCACATGGTGGAAAGAGTAAACCAAATCCCACAAGTTATCCTCTGACCCCCACATGTCAGCACGGCATACAGAAACCCCACAATTCCCCCCAAATGCACAAAGTAAATAAATAAATGGAAAAAAATTAAGCTGTCTTTTTTCCCCTTTAGATAAACTCTCCTTACGTAGCTAAGGGTGGCCTTGAAAGCCTTGAGCTCCCCCTGCCTCAGGCTCTTTAGGTGCTGGAATTACAGGTACGCATCATCGAACCCAGCTCAGAAAACAGGAATGAATGAATGAATGATCAACAGAAATCAGACTTGTCTGAGAGTAGATTTTAAGCTATGATTCCCTTTCTTTCTGTTTGTGACAATATTACTTGCAGCACATGGGGACTGATTTGGTCCTATCAGCCTTGAAGTTCCAGGATTTATTTCTTTATAATTCACAAAAACTGAGACTATGAATTGGCTTTTCAGATTCAAACATGAGATGACATCTGCAACTACTACAGAATAATCTTTGGGAGAAAGAGACTACATTCTAACTAGAGAAATAAATATTTGAAAGACGGGGGGTGGGGGGAGCCAAAAAGCGCTAGGACAAGTCTGGAGAGTAGGTAGGCTTCCTGTGAAAGGAGAGAGCTGCATTCCGACGGTGCCATTTTGGCCAACCCAAGGTGAGAGAAGACCTTCCAGGTTGGGGAAATGAAATACATAGTGAAGGAAGGACTCTGGGGGTAGGCGCTAATTCTAGAACTGCATACTTGCTCAAATTTCGGAAAGTATTTTTATACATGGAAAATGGGATAAGGTCGTTTAAAAAGTAATTAAAAAACAATTCAGGCTGCTTCAGTGTGCCATTTCCCTAAAGAACACATTATCTCCACAGAGACTAATGAGTAGTTATTATATGTGGATCTATATTTGTTTCAACTGTGGAAATTTTGGCAGACAAGCCTCTTGAAATTTAGCCCCATGATCTTAATCGTTTGAAAAGGAAATTTTAAATTATGATTAAAATTCTGTGTTAAAGCGTCGATAATCACAAAGATAATTGTTAATGGTATTTTAAAAGTCAAAGAAAACATCACACTACATCTTCAACTGTCTACAGTGTCTGGCTGAGGCTGTATGCCCCTCTTTAATCAAGAACCCATAACTCAGTCTGAAAAAATTAGCAAGTAAAGCAATACTCTGTCTCTCCCCCATTTCTATGGTTTGTTGTTACCTTAGTGGAGTAAAACAGTTTTCAAATATATGTTTTAATAACAAAAGTTTGTAAGCATGAAACACAACATGACATTTTGATATATGTTCAACTTGTGGCATGCTTACATCACACTAATGTGCTTTACCTCACCTTGTTATTGTGTGCATGTGTGTACTATTAGTAATGTCCAGCTACGCTACGTATTACTAACTCTAGTCACCACAGTGCACAGATGGCTGAAACTTTGTCTTGTTGTGCTGAAATTTTGTACCTTTTGATCAACAGCTCATTTCCTCCCTCTCCTGCCAGCCTCTGGCATCCACCGATCTAATTTCTGTTTCTACTATTATAACTTCAGAGTCTACACATGGGTGGGCTAAGTCATTACATCAGCAGCAGCAGGTGTAGAAGTGGAATATAGCCTACCAGTCTTGAGAACGTCCATGGAGAAGTTGTAAACTTCATGTTTCAGCTGCTTGATCTGAGGAGACTCTTTGCTGATTGCCACATTGATGAGGAGGCCATGCTGGGGCTTGTGAGTGATGCTGAAGAGCAGGGGGTCCTTGGGAACATCCCTGTCAGCAGCAGTGATGACGGAAGAATCCAGCTCTACCATCTGACCCTCACACACCTGAGCAGGAGCAAGCCAGCAGAGACAGCGGTATGAAATAGAACCTTTTTCCCCATGTCTTTTCCAAAGCTGCTGGAAAAAAAAACCACCCCACTTATATGAAGATGTCCTATTTCAAATTTTCCATGACATTTTCAGATACTGGGTTCTAGAAAAAGAAATTTCCAGTTAACAGGAATGTAAAAAGAAATCTATTCATCTTCCTCAGATCTTTTTAAAAGATTCAAAGTCCTCTTTAGTTCCATGCACAACAAAGGGTGCATGACAGAAACATCTCTGTGGGGCCCATGAGTTGGCTAGGTAGGTGAAGGTCTTGGCGACAGGAGTTCACTTCCTGAAACTCATATGAAAGTGGAGAGGAATACGTGCACCAAGCTGCCCTCCAGCCTAAACCCTGGGCTATGGTATGCATGCCCCTCATCATTCACATCTATATTTGAGCACAAACAAATACAATCAAAAAACTGTTGTAAAATTAAGACGATTTATGCTGCTAATGATTCAAAGGTTGGTGTTGGGGGAAGCAAGCAAAAGTATGCTTACTCTCTGGAAGTCAGGAAAGGTCAGTGTAAAAGTGAATCTGAAGTCTTTACTTCAGACACTAATTGGTTATTTAACTCAAGCCCTTGTTTCTACAACTTTTAGGTTTCTGTCTGCTTTGGAAGTAGCAAATATCTACTGCATACACCAGAGCAAATTTGGTGTTTCTTTTTTTAATTTTTTTATTTTTTAAATTTCATACATTTTTATGCAATGCATATTGATCATATTCATCCATCACTACCCCTTCCTACTCCTCTTAGTGCCCCCATCTCCTCCCCAACTTCATGTCCTTTTTTATTGTCCAATATTTGGAGTTTTACATTTTTATTATCATAGTAGATATTTTTATTTCAAGTGCTGGGGAGGCGGCTCAGCAGGTACAAGTTCTTACTGTAAAACTTCAAGGAGCTGAGTTCAACTCCCAATAAAAAGCTGGGTGTGGCTGTGAGAGCTCTGACAGCCTCAGTGCTAGGGAGGGCTGAGAAAGCAAGCTCTCTCTCTGGGTCTTGCTGGCTACTAGCCTAGCTCCAGGTTCAGTGGGAGACCTTGTCTCAAGGGAATAAGGAAGAGAATGATAGAGCAGGATACCTGACATCCTCCTCCTACATACATAAACACACAGACACACACACACACACACACACACACACACACTCACACCCACACACTCACACCGCAGTGAAGTGCTTATTGCCTCAAGAAAGCTTTAGTTATATAGAACTTGGCCATTTTGCCTTTTTTTCTTTTCCTTTCTCAGAGAGAAGATAAGACAAGGAAATTTTTGTTTTCTGTTCTGAAATACAGCAAGATTTAAGTAATAAAAGCACACAAATTCTATACCTGCCTCCTGAGGATCTGCAAGGCCACTTGCTACATTATGGAGGTAGTAGAGGTATTCTCAAGAATCAAAGGCAGGAGGGACTGAGAAGACCTGTCTACCAATAGTGTAGTCAAGGAAGGAGTACCAAGAGCCACTGAACACCAAGAAACAAGAACTATGGAAGAGTGGAGGCCAGCAGGCTATCTTCACAGCCGAGGGGATCACTTCATGAGAGCCTCTGTTTGCTTTCCAGCTCCCCGCACTGGCCCTGGAGGGGCTGTTCCTGCAGGTGCACTGTGGTATTGGGACAAAAACAATGCTGCTCTTACCTGACCTTTTTAATTAAAGACCAAAAAAGCATCTTGGATTAATTCCTAATGAGAAACCTATTGAATCACCTTAGCCAGTGTCTCACTTTCCCCACCCTGAAGAACTTGAGTAAAGCAGTTTAAAAACATGCTGTAATTCTCCTTAGAATTATAGAGTTTAACTATGAAGCCTTTTCCCCTTGACTGTGTGATAATGTATATCATTTACAAAATGGTAAATTCATTCACAAGATTACCAGGGAATTTCCTAAAACAAAACCCAAAAAACTACAAGATTCTTTTTTTGGAAATTGAATTGTTTCTTGACATTATGAAAATAAATAGTCTAAATGAATATACATAAAAAGCAGATATTTACCACTAAACAGGTTTACAAAGGGTTATAATAAACTAAAACATTTTGATGGTAGCCCAACTATCTGTACAATAAGGAAATTTTCCAACAGGAAAGCCCAATGTGTTATATGAAGAAGAAAAAAAAATTCTTGAAGCTTAAAAGTTGTCTCTGCCAATGCTCAAGGGTCTGTGTCTGATTTGCATGTATGAGGAAGCATGGGGGAAAGACATGATTACTTCCACAAAGGAATAAGGGACAACTTCCCAGAGGCCTAATTATTCCAGAAGCTCTTGCTCCAGGCAGATAAAGACAGTAGAAATAGGTGCAGAAGTGATCCTTTATTGGTTTTTTTTTCCTTCACATAATCACTGAAGGGCTCTCCAGAGTAAACCTTGAGCCAAAAGAAGAGGGCAAGCAGGAGTTGGCTCTTAAATCTCATGCTGAGGTGACGCTCATGTGCTGTTAAGATTCAGTAGAAAATTAAAATCAAATAAAGACTTTCACATTTAGAATGTGATTATTTTTAGCAAAAAGAATGAGGAGAAATAATGGCTTTGGTCAACATTAGAAAAAAAATGATACATTAAATAGTACTGAAAACACTTGTTCACTAAGGACCTACTATGCTTGGCCAACTCAATCATCATAACAGTCTCTCGAAGAAAATTACATGTGTATTTTTGAAGATGGGGAAACAGAAGCTTGAAGAGAAATAACCTGCCCAAGATGCAAAAATTATTCGACGCAATACACAAGTTCCTTTGAGGCCAAGCCTGTGTGTGTGTTCATTCAACTTGCTAGTGCATGTGTATGAATTAAATAATCATACATAGACATGCAGGACATTTAAAAGGAATTACATATTGATAAGAAAAGATTTCACATAAATACTTAAGTTGTGCTTTAGAAAGTAAAGCATAGAGTAGTGGGTATGATTCTCTTATTTGTAAGTAAAAATATACAGAAAAATTATAGTATACAGACATAATTCTGGCATGTCCATAAATCTCTTGGGTTACTTGGTTAACCTGTTTATGCCTCATTTCTTCAGTAATGAAATGGCAATAAAAACACCATCACCCTAAAAGCCTATTGTGAGGATTAACTATGAATACCCAGAAAGGACTTGAAACCTAAAGCCCAGTAGGTACTCTATTACACACACACACACACACACACACACACACACACACACACACACACACACCTTTACCGTTACCATTAGTACTAGGTTAATAATTCACAGTGATTAATTATATGGCATAAGATTCTGCTTTCCTCACTGTTCACCAAATTAACATATTAGGTGCACCTGGATCAACATAAAGGGGTTGTCTAGGGGAAAAAAAATCAGAAATAGGTTAAAAAAAAAAAAAGGAACATTCTGGTATGCTTCTTACAGTGATATTCTGTACCACAAAGTCGGGAGCTTCATCATTTGTGGGGTTGATGTTAACATGAAATGTCGTCTCTAAGGAGCGTCGCTTCCCATCTGTGGCATACACCATGAACTGGTCGGCAGTTGGTTCCACCCTCAGGTGCCTGGACTGCACGTAGTTAATGTGCAAAGCCTTCATGTCTCTCC
Organism: Peromyscus maniculatus bairdii; assembly: GCF_049852395.1. Classification (NCBI taxonomy): domain Eukaryota; kingdom Metazoa; phylum Chordata; class Mammalia; order Rodentia; family Cricetidae; genus Peromyscus; species Peromyscus maniculatus. The sequence continues at coordinate 103,834,007 of NC_134853.1, forward strand.
ACTGGAACGAAGCTAGCACACCCCAAGACAGAACAGGGAAATGATAAACAGCACTACCCAGGAATCTTCAGTCTTCAACAGCTGCTTCTCTGGAAAGCAGATACGCAATCATAGTGGGGACTGGTGTGGTCCCACTAGCCATCAACAGAAAGGCGGGTACCACAGATCTGAAAGAAGGATGCAAATCTGCCTGAAGAACGAAATTGTGATGACCACTAATCAGGATGCGGGAGACTTCATGGTCACTCTCCAGACACCTGAATTGAAAGTCGCAGAGGACTGCCCTTGACTAAACTGTCCTTCTGACATGTGGCTCTTCTCATACTGGGCTGAGAAGGTGCCACTTCGTTGACACAAAGGCAAAATGAGTGGAGATCCATGTCTATGTAACAGACATCAAGAAACTCACTGCACTGAGGAGAATTAGTTGACTTGATGTTCAGCTAGCCTTAAATCAGAAGAGAAAAATTGCCATAGGGTATGAATTAAATCAAAAGAAAAGCTGCATGACCTTTAACTTGATTAATCTTAAATCTCATCTCACTCACATTTAAAATAAGAAATTTCTTTAAAGGAGCTTGAAAAATAACTTACTTAAAAAGTATTATCATCAGAAGATTTGAGTTTTGCTTTCTGTTTATGTTTTGTTTTATTAAGTGCTATTCTGGTTGCTGAGAAACATTAGCTTTCCAAATTAAGCTGGGCAGTGAAAACACATGCCTTTAATCCCAGCATTTGGGAAGCAGAGGCAGGAGGATCTCCAAGTTCGAGGCTAGCCTGATCTACAAAGTGATTTCTAGGACAGCAAATTCTAAGAGCATGCATACATATGCTTAATTTTTTCTGTGAGACAGGATATATACATAATGTCTATTTTAGAGATGACTTTCTGGAAAACAAGTAAAGTTAAATGTGTAAAATGGTCTCTGTGATAAATGCTACTCAGAGACACTCTGTCTCAGAAAACACAAACACAAAAACAACAACAAAAGATTGATGTAATCTACTTGAACATTTCAAGTTTTCTCTTTCAGTACCACTGATAGCATATTTCTCAGTATTTTCCAGGATTATCTATTAAAAATGCTAAAAGACTGTGAGAATGAGACCCTGTGGTTCCTACCAGATTAATTCTGTCACAGGACTGTGTTGCCAGGAGGGCCTTGGAAAAGGTAAGTACTTCAGTTTTTGAATCCATGCCCATTTCCTAAGCTTAGCCCAGCTAGTCACATCCATGAACCCTAGCAAGACATTGCGGGCCAGGAGACGAGGACTTACCTATGCTTATGCCCCTGTTACTTTTCTCAAAACCTGCAGAAGGGAGTGTGTTTTCAAGATAGCCGAACTGGGGAGGAGAAACCAAAACAAATTCTAAGTCATCCGGGGCGGTGTCTGGGTCAGTGGCAGTCAAATGATGAGTGGTAAGGGCTGCCTGGAAGCCTTCATCCACCACGAACGTCCTACCTGGGTACCAAGAACAATAGTCACAGGCCAGTGAAATGGCTCAGTGGTCAAGGCGCCTGCTGCCGGGCCTGATGACCTGAGATCAATCCCCAGAACACACACTCACAAAGCAAGTAAATGAACATGTAATAAAATGTAAAAACACACACTTCTGTCAGCCTGAACTCCTCCATCACAAGAGTGAGAACTAAAGGCAGTCATTGCAATCCCAGCTAGAGCGGCCTCCCACGGGCAAACACGCTTCCATGGGAGACTCTCATTTTCTTGGGCATAAATTCTCTTTGCAGTAAAAAATTCAGGGGTAACGAGTGGGATTTAATTTGACTTATGGAATTGTATACTTCTTTCTCGTACAAGCCAGCCAGATGATAATGGAAAGGCGGCGGCGGCGGCGGCGATGCTGAACGCTCTGCTACAGCCCTCCAGTCATTCTCAAGGAACCTGATTTCCCTTGTGTCTCGATAGAAGTGACAAATGAAAATAAGAATTGCCAAACTGTTTTAATGATAAGCCACTAAATGGAGTTTATGTACTCCTCAAGATCAGTCGTTACCACTGTTTGTCAGAGTGCTAATTGCCGGAGAGCGATTATGAATTGCTCATAACGAACATTTTTTCATGCCTTGGTGCTTAATTATTCTGCTGGGATAATGCTTCCTTTCCAGAACATTGCTTGGGAGATAGTTAGCAAATTACAAGCGCGTTCATACATATGCTTATTTTTTCTGTGAGACAGGACATATACATAATGCCTACGAAGAGATGACTTTCTGGAAAACACGTAAGGTTAAATGTATATAAATGGTCTCTGTGGTAAACGCATTCTGTTCTAATAGAAATTTATTATGGATAAAATAAATTATTCTCTCTCCAGCTGGCAATGCTATTTTCCCATGTGAAATAAACCAGTATACTTGAGGATCTCAACATCCTTGTTGTAACACGTAACACAAAGATACAAATGCTGTTGTATTCTATATATATATATATATGGAAATACATAAATTTTTAAGCAAGTAAATTCTTTTGCCCTGTGATTGTTTTTATTACTGATTTTGGATTTATTATATATTTCTATTGAGATGATTCCTGGGTGACAATTGCATTTGGTGGTGTTCTAATCTAAGAGAATTATTTCACTGAGCCTTGGGTACGGCACTAAGACAATTATACTCATAGGAACAACATGGTCACCTATTATAACTGAAGGTGGCTGGTTGTCAACTGGATGCACTGTGATGTTGAGCTCATACATGGGAAAGGACTCATGAAGAGGAACAGATGGATCAGGTCCATTGTAGCAACAGCCATTCACTGAAGGGCCGGCTTCATCATCCGAAACCACCAATATAACGGTGTCAAAACAAGGCGCTGGGCCAACCTCACCACCTGGAAAACAGGACACCAAGATTAGCTACGCTCACACCTTTTCTGCCTGCATTGAGTGGAAGGAAAAGGAATTATGGGGATAAAATATGAAACGTAATTTTATCACTATAAAATTAAATATAGTCAGGAAAATAATACAAAAATATTTGTCCATCTGTTGCCTCTTGTGAAATCCCTGCCAGCCACAGAACACCACATGAAGGAGTAAAGCAGGCAGTTCCTAAATGAGCAAGGGGCAGGCACAGAGCTTGACCAGGGATCCTTTCATCTTCCCTCCCAACCCTTGGATGTTAGCAACAAGCTCAGGGAGAGGCAGAAGGTACCCTTGACCCCTTGATAATTATCTCTGCAAGTGCGTTGACCACCGGAAATGAACAAACACCAACCACACAGCAGCCATGAGACACAGAGGACGCTGGGTAAGGGTAAAGAAAGGTAATCCATGTTCTGGTCATTTCTTTTTTTCTTTCTTTTCTTTTCTTTTCTTTCTTTTTTTTTTTTTTTTTTTTTTTTTTTTTTGGTTTTTCAAGACAGGGTTTTTCTGTGTAGCTTTGCGCCTTTCCTGGAACTCGCTTTGTAGACCAGGCTGGCCTCGAACTCACAGAGATCTGCCTGCCTCTGCCTCCCGAGTACTGGGATTAAAGGTGTGCACCCCCACCACTGGGCATCTGGTCATTTCTTTCTGTGTTTCTTTTACTACACACTATCCAATCACTTATCAGCCAATAGGACAATCTATACTAGCCAATCACTCATCAGCCAACAGGACAATCTATACTAGCCAATCACTCATCAGCCAACAGGACAATCTATACTAGCCAATCATTCATCAGCCAACAGGAAAATCTATACTAGCCAATCATTCATCAGCCAACAGGACAATCTGTGCTCTCCAGACAACAGAAAAGCCCTGAATGTGGGTTCTTGGCAATTCTTAAAGAGCCAAAAAGAAAAACAATGCTGGGAGCTCTGAAGAAAAGGGAAGGGAAAGCTGGAGGTGGGGGGAGAAGGGGAGGGGAAGAAGGAGGGGAAGAGAAGGGGGAGAGAAAGAACAAGAAGATCAGTGACATCATCTCTTCTCACGAGATACACTGGCCAAATCTAGAGTACTGAATCTAGAGTACCGAGCTTGGTGTGATTTTCCTTAAAAAAAAAAAAAAAAAAAAGGAAAATTCAGAAATTCAGAGATGGTATCACTTGAGCAAGAAAATGATTAAAGGCTCAAAAACTAGAAAATCCAAGTTGAAGTTTAGAGAGTTCAATAGAAACGAAACGGTTTGTTTGATAGCTGCTGAGAGAGGAAGGGCCAGTTTTCTTTAAAAGTATGACCTCTGGTCGAAGAGGGTCCAGGGCAGGTGCCACACTCGGAGTATTTGGACAGCACAAATGGGATTTGAGGGGTTTAGATGGGTAGATAGATATAGGTAGATGGGATGGGCAAAACTGAAGAACACTGTGTAAAGTGAAACAAGCCAGATGTGGAAAGCAGTTTTTGTTGTGCAAAAGCGGAATTGTGGACAGTAGCCAGAGGAGAAGGGAAAGAAAAACAGAGAGACTTTTACAGCCAGAGAAGTGTGCTGGGGCAGGAGTGGGGGGGAAGGGTGAGAGAAGGATCCTTTGTGGAAGAGGATGAAGGGATAGGATAAATGCATGACTAAATACAATTACATCATTTTCCCTTCCCTTCCCTTGATCCAAACCTTCCTATATACCCTTCCTTGCTCTATTTCAAATTCATAACTTCTTTTCTCATGAATTATGTGTGTGTTCCTAAATACACACATACAATCTGCTCAGTCTGTATAATATTACTTGTATGTATATTTTTTTTCAGAGCTGTCTATTTGATACTGTATAACCAATTGGTGTGCTCGTCCCTGGGAAAGACCATTTTTCCCACTCAGCATTCCTTAGTCGTCTGTGATACTTTGTCTAGAGTTAAGGCCTCATGAGCTTTTTCCTTTCCAAATTAGCATGTCTACGGGCATTATCCTTGTTCAGGTCCAGTTTAGGTAGCCATGTGGATGAGACTTCATAGGCGTAGCCTCTCTAACATTTCACAGCACACTCACTGATTTTCTGGCTGCTATAATCTTCCAGCCCCCTCTGCCACAATAATCCCTGAACCTTAAGGGCCCGGGTTGTGTTGTAGAGGTATGGGTTAGGACTGGGCTCTTCAACTCGGCATTTTGACTGGTTGTAGTTTTCTGTAATTGCCTCCATCTCTTACAAAGAGAAGTCTCCTCAATGACAAACGAGGACTGCACTTAGCTGTGGCCATAGGACAAATGTTTAGATTGTTGTTAGGGGTTGTGCTGTTTTAGTGAAGTTGTGGGTGTAAGCTCTCCTCTATGACCCATGACTTCACTAGTCATAGGTAGTGGGCTGGGTCTCCAGTACCAGGCATGGTTTCCCTCTTGTTGAGCAGGTCTTAAGTCCGATTAGAGAGCTGTTGGTTCCCGCCAAAGCACGCATGCCGCTGCTACACCCTAAGGGCTATCACGTCACGCTGGTCATTGTTCTAGTTCACAGGACTCACAGCTGTTGATTACCTCCCTCCTTTGGAGGTGTGTATGGCACCTTCATGGCCTCTGAGAGGAGGCTTTCAGTTCAGCTCCAGTTCACGGGCCTCTGGGTCCTGTATCTGAAGTACATGGTGTCTTCAGCAATGGGGACTTAACTTCTACCTCCAAGGGTGAACAATTCCCCATAGACATGCCTGGGGGCAACCCAGTATAGATAATTCCTCACAGAGACTCTTTTCCCAGGTGATTCTCAGTTGTGTCAAGTTGATAATTAAAACTAATAAGTACGGGTGATAAAATAAATCAGAAGACTAAAGCAAGGGTTGGAACAGATAAGCCACTGAGACACTGGGTCTTTAATGCCAGGATTCTTAGTGTTAGTCCAAACAGTGCTAAATGGAAGCCAGTGGAGTAAATGAGTGAACATTCTCAGGAAATATAACATTCAAAACATCCTTTGAGTCTATTATTCCTGCTAACGGAATATAACTAAAACATGTATGTGAAATCATTTCCCCCAGGGTCCTTCTAAGCTTTAGTAATTAACAGTTCCTTACATGGCCATCACACTAGAACAGATTTAGATGTTTGTAAATCTGTCTTTTAGGATTTGGAAGGCAGTGTAAGAGAACATGACTCATCTTACCGCAAGTTACCTGAGCTTCATGAGCCTGCTAAAGATGTTGGAATTATTCAATAAACAACCATTGGTCTTTGAGTCCCTTTCCTGTAAGATTATTGGTGACCTACAAAGTGGAGGGGGGAAATACATAAGCCTGAGGCCAGCCTGGGTCACACAGCAAATTTGTCTGTTTTACCATGTCCTTAAAATCTGAGTGAGGCTGACCTCAGAAGTAATGGACTAATATCAATGGTGGAAGAAATTTTAAGACTGCATAACATTCAGGCTGTGGCATGACTTTTACTAGCTGATTTTACCCAAGTTAACAATGAGAGTTAGGAGCAAAAATTAGAGGAGGAAGATGTGAAATGTATAGTTTGCCAAGGAAAAGAACATGCTGTATGCTGTGAACAAAGTTAAGTGTGGGTAAGTGGCTGTGGTTGTTAAAAAGTAGCAGCATACTTTGATGAGGAAGCCAGGAATGTGGCTAGAGGACATTACATTTCAGGAAGCAATAAGACCTCATGGATGGGATGATCCAGAGCATAAAACGGCAAGCTCATTTGAAAGACTTTTCTTTAAAAAGAGAGAAGCATGGGAGTGCCATGCTTGAGCGGACTGTCAAGGAAGATGCTTTCCGAGACTGCTGCACAGACATTCAGGCTGCTGTCATCATGGTCCAGGACCGTTAGGTTACTTAAGATGGTAGCAACACTTGGCTTTGTCCATATGGTGCTGGTTTTACAGGCACACACAATTCAAGAGTTAGGAGATCATGGAGGCATGCACCCAGATTTTAAAGAAAAACATGTGAGGCATCTCCCGATGTGTGGCAGTATTTGGGGGTCAGTGGAGGCTTATGAGATGGAAGCTTGCTAGAGAAGTAGATACTAAAGTTGGGCTCTTGAAGGTGATAGCCTAGCCCCTAACTCCAGTCTTGTTCTTTGCTTCTTGGGCTGTCGCCATGTGAAGGGACTCGCCTCATGCCTCTGCCATCAACTGAGATTCTCTGTCATGCCTTCATGGCTAGGAATGGCTGAAAACTCTCAGAAATAAATGCACAAAGTGTGTTCCTTCCCATTGATGGTTTCTGCCACAGTGACACAAAAGTCATGCGGTGTCCCATTCGGCTAGTCTTCCCATGTCCTCTTCCTTCCTTCAGTCCTCCAAGGAATGGGTGTGTTAACAGGAAACTGTGATTAACTTCAGCAAGAGGAAATACATGATGCTGTTTCTGGGCAAATGCTACTAAGCTAGACCTAAGTCAATGACTTAGGATTTCTGTTGTGATGAAACACTGTGACCCAAAGCAACCCGAGGAAGAAATGATTTATTTCTATCAAGATCTCATACAACAGTCCATCATTAAAGTGAGGACAGGAACTCAAACAGGGCAGGAACCTGAAGGCAGGAGCTGATGCAGATGCCATGGAGGGGAGCTGCTTACTGGCTTGCTCCCCATAGCTTGCTCAGCCCACCTTCTTAGAGAACCCAGGACCACCAGCCCAAAAGTGGCACCACCCACATCAATCACTAATTAAGAAAATGCCTTATAGGTTTATCTTATGGAGGCATTTTCTTAATTGAGAATCCCTCTTCCCAAATGACTCTGCTTTATGTCAAATTGACAAAAAACTTGGCAGGAAAGAAGACATGCAAAGAAGAACAGTATGAAGTGCCAGCATGTCATGGCCATCCTTCCATGTGAGAGGGTTTTTCTCTGCACACTTAGATAACAGTCCTTTAGCACAGAGTGGCTCATACTCCACTGTGGCCCATGGGCTCCATGCTGTGCCTTGCAAATATCAGATGCTGAGTTACTGTTTTTTCTAGTCGAACACTTCACACAGCAGGAAGAAATGCCAACTGAGAAACAATATACTGAGGTAACAACAATGGAAACCCAGTCCTTATAAACCTGCACTTTTGTTCTGACTGTCACATGCTACGAGCAGGTCATGCAAAGTGCAAGATATCATCTTGCTTTTCAGAAACTTAGAAAGGACACTAGTTACTTCTAGGAAGCTAACTGGTGGCCAGGAGACTTTTAAAAGTAATGGTGCCATTGTTTTAGGTGACCTGATTTGGTATTTGCATCATGGTTTAGAAATCTGTAAGTAAAATGACCAAATTCTTCAAGTTGACTGAAAAAGGACTTGCGGACCTCTGTCCATGATGACCGTGTTTACAAACTGGGGTGCAGCCTGCATTATCTTTAGTGGAAGGAAATATTAAGATTATAATGGGATGGGAGCTCATGACAAGGGGTGGAAATGAGACTCTTCAGAATGCCTTCACTACACAAGGCTGACACCTACCTGTGTGTTTGTATGTCACAGCTCCTGAGATGACATCTCCCTGAGAGAACCTGTCCACATGGTTTCCAGCCTTTCTCACCACCCCATGCTGCGGCTCTCGGGTAATCAGAAACAGCAGTTTTAAGTCATCACTGTCTGCATCAGTAGCAAAAATGTATTCAGGGGTGATGATCACCTCTCCACCCTCTGAGCAATGCATCATGGGGATCAGGTCAGCCTTCAGAACAGGTGGCTCATCATTCACAGGGAATACCTAAGCAGGATAAAAAGAGCACATTTTTTAAGAAAAAGACAAAGTGACAAATGTCCCAGCTGGTAAACTACCGCTCACAGTCATGGTGACAGGTATTTTTCATCTTCTGGACACATGGAACAATGGCCATGAAATTTGGCCAAAGCAGTCTGAGTTTTTTGACTTTCTCAATTGGTTGAAGGATGCTCCACATGAATGAGAGTCTGTGGCTCTAGCTGGGAACTCAGAGCACTCATTGTTCTCAGAAGACAAAGAGGAAACACAATAGAAAGCATCCCTCACTTTAACACATAGCCTCTTTCATTAAATACACACATTGCACAGGGATTCTGGGCCCAGGAGTCCGATGCATGTACATCCACAGCATCAAAGTTAGTCTTATTTCAAATTATTTGGTAATTCAAAGCTTTCTGCCACCTTCGACGTCTGGCCACCCACAACGTTTCCATGGGTCCACAGGAAACCATAGCAGTGTTATCAAATGGAATGTGTGATGGGGTTTGGATTGTTTGTGTGTTTGGTTGGTTGGTTGGTTGTCTGGTTGGTTGATTTAATTTTGTGGCTGTTTGTTTGGTTGTTTGGTTTGGTAAAGTCTGGCCTGCTGTGAGCCTGTGCACCCTTTCAGCCCTACACATACTTCAGCCAAAGTGATCTTAGTAAACATCAATTTCAAGTTGCTGGTCTGCAGGGACCTTCAATGTCTCCTCTGCTCCCCCCATGATTCTCCTAGGAGTCTCTGGTGTAACGTGCCATGGGTGCCTTCACCACCCCATTTCATCTTCACCCTCCTTCCCAACTATCCTGGCCGCTGTCTCACCCCCGAGCCTGCCCCGTACGTACATACATTCTGTCTCACTCTCTCGGTACAACTAATTTCTGTCTCAGATCCCATGTATGTTTTTCAGGGAAGGTTTCCTGATCACTAAGGCTAATTGAGAAGCTTCTATTACTTACACTCCTGTTCATAAAACACATACACATTTTAATCAACTATCTTTGTGATGATCCAGTTAGTGGCTATCATCATCTGTGATCGGTAATTTCAAGAACAGGAACCTCCTTTATCTTGCTCAGAATTGTTCTACAAGCATCTAAGACCCCCAACATACATTACAGAAGGCACCTACTAAATGCTTGTTGAATGAATAAATGAATGGATTTCCTAGTTACTGTGCATTCAAGGGCTAATGGCTATAAGACAAATACACAGAGAACTATGCCGACGCTTTCCTATCCTTATAGGAATGAGTATATCCTTATAGGAATGATACAAAGATGAGTGCATAGATACTGTAGCTTATTTATCAAAGGTGTAAAAATATAATTGTCTGCTTTCTCCTTTGCTACAAAGAAAAATAATTATCTTTGTTCCTATCTTCTGTGTGAATCCATTAAAGACATATCTTCTTGCTTGACCCTAAGAAATTTTACCAATTTGTTCACATGGATGATAACTGTGAATAGTCATTGTGAGGGGAAGAAACCATAAACAACATTGCCCAAAAACTGTTTTGTCTGGCTTTCAAAAATTATCCCCTTTAACTTAAAAAGTAGCAATAAATGGTTCCTTTCACCAAGATGCGGCGCTTATTGCCAGACATAATAAGATGGTCATATATAACAAGTGGGAGTGGAGTCCTCAAAAAAATAAAATAAAAAAGTAACTCAGAGAATCTTCCTTTGTGTATAGACGTTTGCCATAAAGAAAACATCCCCTCTTGAAGCCGACATGGTCTCCCGCTTTTCACGGAGCCATCATCACAGACCTTTGTGAAGACTGAGGAGGAAAATGAGAGGCAGGCTCTTCATAGAACCTGGCACCTCAAGCAATTAGCCAGGGGGAAGTATGGCCATATAATGAGGAAGAGCCTCACATTACACCATCGCAGTGATAGCTCTGAACCAGCTGTAGATTCTTCAGGAGCCCAAGTGTATTAACTAAAGAAAGATGATTCCTTCCTTGTCTGTTTAAAAAAAAAACTATAGATATCAACACTCTTTATCAGTGACCAGCTATAAAATATCTTACAAATACATATCAATTTTATATCACTAAAATCTAGCCCCTATTCAAACAGGAAGAGATAGAAGCTAGCACAATGAGAATACTTGGTAGCTCTTCAGGGAATGTGATAATTTTCTCTATCGGCAACTATAAAAACGCTTGCAAATCACCCACAAGATGCCCATGGTCTTGGTTACCCACATAACAGGGAAACACCAAAGTTTTCAGAAGTCCTTTGAACACGCCTGAACTTTGTGAGCAGACTTTGCCAAAGGAAAGGGGGAGATGACTTCAAACCAAACCCATGCCAGGCTTGTGGTATAGACATTCCAAACGGAGCCCCACATGCATGGCTTCTTCCATAAGCAAAGAGAACTCCAGTGGTTCTGGACAGTCTTCCCAGCTGCTAAGTAAGCCTGTGTGCCCTTCAAAAATATTAGACATATTTTATATACAAAATGAACTACTTTTAAAATTAAGTATCAGGATTTAAGCTTAGAATAATTCTAATATAACCTTTGTCTCTACCAACTGACTCCAGACACACACACAGGTGCTCTGGCAACCTTCTGCTTTGGAGTCTGTGTATTTTAAGTTGTTTGGGAACCTGAGAAGTTCCCAGAATAGAGACTTTACATTCAATTGATTCAGGGAGGAGACTCTCTACCTACCTCGATGTGTAGAACAAATTCTGCTGAATTTGTGCCATCTGTGACCTCCAAGAAGATCTCATCTTGAAAAACCTCAGATCCGTCATGGTGATACCTGCAGGGAGAGTGTGGAAGCTAATCTTTTAGAAACACATGGGTGTAGCCTAAGCTGCATGACGTAAGTACTCCTCCATCACCTTGGCCATAACTTCACTAAATAAAAAGTTATTTAAATAAGTAAATAAAAAAAGAAGCAGTATAACTATAAATGCAAAGGTATGTAAGCACTCAATATCCCTAAATGTAAACTTGCTCTACCTGGGAAAACATTGTTGCATGCATTGGTAATTTTTCCCCCAAATCAAAAAAACAACAAAAACAAAACAAAACCCAGCCTTTTGGAAGCTGGGGAGACAGCTTACAGTTAAAGCCTCGTTCTGTTCTGTTCTTCCATAAGACCTGAGGTCGCCTCCCAGCACCCATCTCAGGCAGCTCACAACCACCTAATAACTACAGCTCCAGGTTCTCTGAAGTCTCTGGACTCCAAAGGCACCTGAGTTCACATGAACATATATATCCACATATATGCATGTATATGTGCATATGTTCATAAAAATACATACACATAATGAAAAATAATCTTGAGACTATATTTCAGAAAGCAGTCTTCGCATGGCCTCCATGACAGTGGGAAGTACTTGACCTGGTACCTGTGTAACAGTGGAGCATGCTGGCTGGAGCCAGAGTGACGCTAAGATGAAGCAGAACACTCCGAGGACTCCAGGATGCCCATGCCTCCCAACATTCCTCCTGTGTTCTAACACTGCTCCTCTCTGAGGCCTTGCTCTAAGAATTAGGTATCGCCTCCCTCCACCATATTTCAAGTTCCATTTACACGTTCCTCATCTCTACCAGAAAAGACTCTCACATCTCCCCAGGTTTAAAAATACCTTTCTTTGTTCTAACCTTGGCCCTGTATTCCTCTTAATTCTCAGCCAATTTTTTTTTAAAGAAATTGTATAATTCTAGGCTTTTCACATACTTTCTAGCCCACTACAGTGACACTCAGTTAATTCTAAGTAGCTCTTGAATTAAATTGAGCCTTTTTTTTTTAAAAAAAAATCACACCGGTGGTTTGTTCATACTAACAAATGGAATTATAACCTAGGAATCAAAAACAAAAGTGTCAATAAAAAAGGACAGTATATTGAACCTATATGATTTTGTTATATGGATGAAAAGGACTATATTTTATTCAAGATGGGCCACTAGTAGGGTGATAATGGACTTAATCCTTATCTCTCATACACATTAACTGCTGTGCTCTGTTTTTCACGCCTCTTACTGCTTTCACCAAAAATAATTATGAATAACAATGGGCTGATCCATTTCACAATGCTGCTGCCCCCCAAACAGCTAAGTGTGTCTGAGGACGCATGCGTGTGAAGCGGGACAGTGGAGCCAAGCAGACTGGTAAAACCGGACTCCTGAAAATCCTCACAAGTGCATCAGCATCGCTGTGCTTAGTTCTGCCTGAGAGCAGAATGATGTGCCTTGTCAGTCTTGATGACTCAGGTTAAATAACTAAAAAATACTTCACTGCAACTCTCCAGACAGGCAACTAGACATAGAATGCTAGCAAACGTTTCTACTTTTCTCTGTCCGCCATTCATCTCAGCACTGTCTAAACAAAAGCCTTTCCTTAACATGTAGATAGGAGCTAAGATTTCAAATCCAAACTAGAAACAAAACAGAAAAAATATTTTTTCTTTTCTTTTTCTTCCTTTCTTCCTTTCTTTCTTTCCTTCTTTCTTTCTTTCCTTCTTTCTTTCTTTCTTTCTTTCTTTCTTTCTTTCTTTCTTTCTTTCCTTCCTTCCTTCCTTCCTTCCTTCCTTCCTTCCTTCCTTCCTTCCTTCCTTCCTTCCTTCCTCTACTTTCTTTTTTCAAGACAGGGTTTCTCTGTGTTAACAGCCTTGGCTATCCTAGAACTCTTTCTTAGATAATGCTGGCCTCAAACTCACAGAGATCTGCCAGCCTGTGCATCCCTAGTGCTGGGATTAAAGGTGTGCGCCACCACCCCATTCCTCCCTCTGTTCTTACCAGGTTGGTCTTGAACTCCTAATCCTCCTGACTCAGCATTCCGAGTAGTGGGATTAAAGAGTAGGCTACCATATCTGGCTAATCAATAGTGTTCTACCCCTGCATTTCCAAGGTTATGAAATTGCCTTTTCTTAGAGCCAACTTCAATTAGCTGCACAGATTATTTTAGTCTCTACTGAGTTTGTGTTATGTGCAGTTGTAGCAAAATTAATATTCATGGCCATTAATTTTTCTTGCACAAATATTCATAAGCTCATTCCCTCTGCTATAGTAAGCCAGAGAGAAAGAAAACATTTGAAAGAAATTTCTTTTTTACTTCTTTAATTTTCAATTGATCCTTACTAATATGAAGTGGCGTATTGTTTGAAAAGAATTACACAGGGTCCCTTTCCTTTGCTGGGCTTCACAACTGATCCAGATAGAGAGCCACTTCACAGGATGGGGAAAGCACACACACACAAAATCTTCTAACCTAACTTTTAAGGTATGGAGGTCTCTCCATGAAAATGTGCCTCTTGGGTTTAGAGGAAATCCATCCAGCTCTACCCTGCCATGGAGGGGCATCTCCTGAAGAGAGAGGCTGATGCTATCCAGTGGGGTGTCCACGTCAGAAACCAAAATGGAGTCTGGGCTGATGGTGCACTGACCACCCTCGACCACTCTCAGGGTGTTGGTGAATACCTAGAAAGAAGGAAGGAGACACTCAAAGCCTTGTTCCATCAGGTATTACTGAATACAAGAGTTCAACAGGTCCCTAGAAAGCTTCCGGAACTGTCCTCGCATGTCAATTAACTATGAAAATCCTGCAGGTTCATGAGTAGTGCTTAAGAAGCTCCAGGTTTGCCTGGTGTCACTCGGCCCTAACGACTGTCACTCAACTCGGTTTCGTATCATGAAGGTACCATCAATTTCTAATAGTCTCAGATCTTGGAAATACTATTTCATTTGTCCGTGGTGCATAAACAAAAGAGAGAAATCAACGTCCACCGTGGCCCCAAGTCTTCCTCACTATTCCATCTTCTTTCAAAGGAAGACGACTCTTCCATCTGCCTCGTAAGTACCTGCACAGATCAGCCTTCTCCAAGCATAGACCTTTTTGCATAAAAGAAGATTTTTCAACAGGTTTTATAGGGTATGCTTTGGTTTGGGATCTCAATCTCATATATGGACAAGGGTGGTCTAAGTGAAATCTAATCAACTTCATTCAATAGTCGTTCTGACTTATTTTCACAATAAGCATTAGGCCAGGTCTTCAGCAGGAAAGGGGTCCCAGATGGAGTTGGTGCAGATGCCTTCTAGTTAAAGAGTTGTCAACACTTCTCCAACCACAGATTGCAAGCTCGCCAGCTTGAGAGGTTGGGCCGCTGACATACGTGAGTGTAGTGTGTCGGTGGGGACTCTGAAAATGGACAGCGCATCCTGCCCTGCAGCCATGGTGCCTGTGGCCTCAGTGCTGTTAGGGCTCTTTATTTTCAAGAGAAACCCCAAGTCAGTCTTGTTAAGAAATCTTCAGGCCCTTAAAGGTTTGCAACTTAACAACTTAAATATTATTTAGAACCATCGAACCATTTCTGCATGTGAGTGAGTGCCTTCCCTTAGGCCTTCCAGTAAGAAATCTGTTTGCTGGCCTGAGGCAGGTGTAGCTGTGATGAATCAGCTGGAAAGAAAACATCAGGGCTGGCCATATTCGGGTAGGTAGATGCCTGGGCAAGTCACCCTTTACCTTGAGAATGAAGCTGGGAAGGTCTAGAGCCTTCTGGTCTATAACAAATGGGGGATAATATTCCTTTGTCTTTCCACTTTTAAGGAGAAAAAAAATGATCCCAATAATAATCACACTAATCAAGTATAGTAGTGGGGGGGCAGAAAAAACTCAAAACAAAACAGCCTCAGAGAGAAGACATGGCAGGTAGCAATGCCTTTGTAGTTTGGTTCTAAAGAAAAACTCAGGCCCCTTAAGACTTCCATAAACACTGAGCGGTGGCACCGAGGAGAACAAAAGGGTCCATCCTAATTCATTTTGGAAAATTAAAAAGCTTCTTTGGATCACACAGCAGCATAGCTGGCCTGTGGTGAGAGCAAATAGGTTCTTCCGGTTGCTAAGAGACCCATCATTTAATCTCCTTCCCCTGATCAACAAGGGGGGCTCAGCAGAATGAAAGAGATGTTGATAAGGCTTTGAAAACAATGCCAAATTCAACACTGAAAAAATTCTCACCTTTCAGATAGGAAGTCCCATGGGTAGAGTCTCCCACCCACACCCAGCCCTGCTTTTTTTCTAGACTGCAGCTGGGAAATGTAAACATTACTCTTTCCTTTCTCTGGCTCCTGTCGGGCCTCCATGTCAAACACGGCATACCTCAGGAACCTGATTGTCCACTGGGAGAATGGTTATGTTGAAGCAGATTCCATGCACGGTGCCTCCATGCTGGTTACTGACAGACACCGTGAACTGCACATGTCGAGGACTGGGACCTATATCTTGCATGGGTGGCATGTAGGCCACTTTCATATGGTTCACAGCATGCTGTAAAGTAAATTGAGATGGACATATGTGTTGGTTTGCAGAGACCGGAATCCTTTAGCAACTTTAAGTCTAAGACCACTGCAGCGTTAATTGATAGGGAGCACAGTAAGTATTCCCATGGATGGAAAGATTCCCAAGGCTCTCCTTGGTAAACCACATTGCCTAAACATAAGAGGAAAACTGATGAAGTCAGGCAGTATGTCAAATGATGGGGTCCAACCAATTCTGCAAAAGGCAGACTCAGACTTCCCTCAGTCCCTCCCTGAAGTCACTGTACTAATGCAAGCTGGGTAAGCCTGCAAGGCCTCTGTTTCCTTATCGGTAAAGTTATTAAAACAGTAGCACTTAGCACATTACAACTTCTAACTATTAAGAAATCAGACATAATTAGCCCCAAACCACAGATGTCTGATGCCTGAGCTCTCATAAACCACACCCCCCCTACCATGAGGTCTTCAGAGGAGAGTTCACAAGAGTAAGCAGAGGGATACAGAAGGTTTTGGGAGAGTACTAAGTATTATTGGATGAACTGCAAGCCCATAAAATGACATACTAAAGTTCATTGAAACTGTAGAATGTGCATTTATTTAGAAATAGGACCACTGCAGATGTATGTAGTAGAAATACTTGAGTAGCATAAGTCCTCAATCCAATAGAACTGGTCTCCTTGTAACAGGAAGAGACAGATGGGGGCAGGCATGACTGACAGAAGTCAAAGCTTGCATCTGCAAGCCAGGGAACATCAAAGGCTGTTAACCAAGCACTCGCTGCTAACATGCAGGGAGGAAGGGTTGTCTACAGGGTTCAGAAGATTGTAACCTGCCAATGCCATGTTTTCAACACCTCTAGCTTCAGGAAGTACAGAAAAAAAAAAAAAAAAAAAAAAAAAAAAAAAAAAAAAAAAAAAAAAAAAAAAAAAAACGCCTTTTGTTTTGAACTACAAATGTGTGGTAGTTTGCTATGGTAATCATGAGAAACTAAAATAGAAGAATGAGTGATCCATATTTGGTGGAATAAATACATAGGCATGGGGCCTGAAATCAGTGTCCTGCTATGGGCAAAATGATGCCAAAGGCTGTGTGGCTTTATAACAAGGTTTGAAATTGAATCAGGTTTGATGAAGGCTTTTCAAGCAGATTCACACGCTTACCAGAAGCAAACACACAAGCACAAGGATAAAGACATAAGGCACTGCAGCAGAAGTGACTGGCTAGCCTCTCAGACACAACACTGGGCATACCACACCTCAGGAGATGCATTAGACATTGTGTTAGCCAACGTTTTTACAAATTCTCATACCTGAGTAAATGATCTCAGCCCCAGGGCTGTAGGATTTTTGATTAGCTTTGGTATGCTGTCCACCATAAATAACTTCCCAGCATCCAAGTGTCTAGGAGAAATATAGACCACATCAGCTTATTTTCCAGCTAAGAAAAATTAAAGCAAATCACTCACAATTGTGATCACAGAATAGTGATCTGTGTTATCTGAAGGGCCAGGCCATATCAAGCTCCCACGACCAGGACCAGAGATAGTTAATAATCCAAATGACCCCTGTGCTATCTATATGACCAGAACCAGGCCAGCTCCTTCCCTAGGCCCTTAAGTTAATACAGGCAGCCTATCTCCAGAACTCATCTTCTTGGAAGAGACAACATGTTGAGTTCCAATGTAATTATGCCGTTTAGTGCACCAGGGATTGCATTACACCAGGAAACTTTCCCCCAAGTTGTACTGTGCTAAAATACACTGGCAATAAACCACTTGGCATCAGACTCTCCAGAAGTTTGATCTGGGCTATGTCAGGCTGAACTGACTTTTTCATTCTCACCTCTTCATGGCTTGTCTTCCCGCCTGCCTTGACACTTGCAGGGACCTCCGCACCACAATCAGCTTTTTTAAAACGCATCATTGTGGGGCGAAAGCAGATGCCCCATCTTTTTAATCTCTTTATGTTGGGGGCTACAAGCTTGTAGCCTTCAGTCCAGCATCATCTAAGCCACCCTCATCATGACTGAACAGAGTTTTTTGTTGTGTCATGGTGAAAAGGAACCATTTGTCTCATCCCAAGTGTTTTCTCGCTGCCATTTATATGAGACTAGCCGAAGGGATATTTATGCTACTGTCTTGAATTGAGATTATAAAATATGAATACCAAGTGGTCTTCCATATCTAAAAATAATATTTTGCAGACTTCAATAAACATCATTAAAAAGAAAATTAAGGATTTGCTTTAGAAAAATGGGATGTCAAATGTTTTGTTTAAGCCTCACTATGCTGAAAACTACAAGCTGCATGTAAGTCACTAGTTGTTACTCAATGAAGGTAAGGACAAATTCGTGACAAGAGTGAATGCTGAACTGGATGTAAGTTCAAGTCTGACCAATGAAGCAACTGAACCACACTGCCACCCACTGCCACCCACTGCCACACACCAACACTCTTGGAACCAGTGGGACATACGGTAGCTTTGCAAAGACACCTGTGGCTGAAGGAGAAACACGGAGGACGTGTTATTGTGTAGACAAGCTCCCCATTGTGTGATTCTGTATCTAGGAAATGTAGGTGCTTTTTAGTGATGTAGGCCACCTCTGTTTCCTTGACAACCAAATGCCGGGAAA
This sequence comes from Peromyscus maniculatus bairdii, assembly GCF_049852395.1. Taxonomy (NCBI): domain Eukaryota; kingdom Metazoa; phylum Chordata; class Mammalia; order Rodentia; family Cricetidae; genus Peromyscus; species Peromyscus maniculatus. Next base: position 103,852,481 of record NC_134853.1, read on the forward strand.
TGCCAGGAGCTTCTTTTGGAAGCTGGTCATCTACTGGAGAGATATGGATCGTCACCATCTGGAATGAAAACACACTGCTCTATTAAATTGAAATATAAGAAAACACCCAAGAGAATGGCCCAGGATTATCTATAAATAGTTAAGACCACTTCTTCAAACTGCCATTGACAATTACTTCTGTTAAATGATTTAGAAACTACTAAGGACTTATCTGATTTATGTTTTAAAAAGATAGTCATCATGCCAGATGTGGTGACACACACCTTTAATCCCAATACTCCAGAGGCAGAAGCAAAGGATCTCTGTGAGTTCAAGGCTAGTATGGTCTACATAGCAAGTTCCAGGACAGCCAGGAATATATAGAGAGAGTATCTCAATTATACATATATTATGTATATAGAGAGAGCATTCAATTATATATATATATATTTATTATTATACTATATATATATATATATATATATATATTCATTACAATTCTAGCTAATCCATTGGGAATGTTAGGAAATGGGCATATTGAACACCAAGCACAATCCTGATATTTTTTTCTATCTCCTTTCCAGTAATAACCTATGGGTCATTGCTCCCTCCCTCCATCAATAATTTTAGACACCTTGCTGTCACTCCTGGTTTCTCCTTTCCCACCCCCAGCCAACCCATTGCCAAGTTTCTACTTGCAAATTTCCTCTTTCACTCTTGTAATTTCTTCCTTATGTGGTTGCAACAGCCTAAGCTCCACTTGCTAGTCTACACTTTTTATTAGCTTGAACTAACTTTTAAAAACACAAGTCAAATTAGTTAGTTCATTTCCCTCCAACCTTAAAACAACCATCCAGGAAGTATCATTATTCAAGCTCCTTAGCATGACATTCAAGACCTCTCACAGTTCACACATACTGCACTTCTCAACTTGATGTTTTATTGCCCTTCAACATAAACCCAACACTCTAGTGACACATGGTGGACCACCTTCCCCTCCCTCAGATCCACATCATATTGTTCCGTTCCTTCAATCTAATGCTTTGGTCTTGCTGCCTCTAGGAATCTGATCATTTTCACTCTTGCAAGATCTTCTAGATTCATCTCCAGTTTCTCAGTTGGAACTGCTTCTGAACTTGGCTTCTCCCTTGCCGTTCCACCGAGTGGTTGTGTTCCCCTCCAAGACTCGTCTTGGAACTTCACCAGCCGCGCAATGGTTTTGAGATGATTAGATCAGGAGAGTTCTGCCCCCATGAATGGATTGGGTCCCTAGAAATGCACGTGAGGGGAGAGCTTGTCCTTTCATCATGTAAGAGTTTGTCCTCTTAGGAGTACAAGGCAACAAGGTGCCATGTTGAAAACAAAGAATTACCTTCACCAGACAAAGAGCCTTCTGCTACCTTGATCCTGGATTTTCCAGTCTTCCGACAGTAAGAAATGTTTCTGTTGTCTATAAATTATTCAGTTATTTTATTAGAGTGATTAAAAACTAAAGCCTGTTATCAAAATAAGAATACAAAGATAATCATAATTCTAGTCCCCTAAATCTATGTCATGATTTTTTCTCCACTTACAATATTTTTCTAATCTACAAAGTTCAGAAATTCTCTATGGACTTTCACAGCAATAGTGTGGATCAGCGAGTCTCTCCTTAATTGAAAAACTGGATTTAATAAGGAAACAATAGTTATTGTGCCTTCAAAGAGACCATTTTCCATGCTAATTTATTCTCCAATGTGTTCTTTATGAAAGAAGAATGGAAGAGCATGCTTTTTATCCCCTGTAGTAATTCTTGGTGGGCGCATTTTTCAACATGCTTTATGATCGCCTAAGTTGATGTGTCTTTACATATTTATGCATGCTCAAACAATTAGTGTGTGTGTCTGTGGGCAAGAGAAATTCCATTTCAGCAAACTCCACAGAGAAATAAAAGCATTCTCATTGTGCTGGAATCTGTTTATAACAAAGATATTATTAAGAACCCATTTCCAGGCAGAGTAGGAACCCATTTTCAAACCAGTCACCAGCCTCTGGACTCAAGCTTCCCTCACGTCCTCCAGTGTCCCTGTGGCCGCAAGCACACACAGACAGATTTACAATGAATCAGAATAACCAGTAAAGATCAGCATGTAAAATGACTGCATCACACTCTGACCCTCAAATGCAAGCTCTGCAATTACATTTGCCAGGTGGCATCTGACTTTCTTGTGGCCTGAATTATTGATCCTTCATGTGCCCTGAGCTCTGATTCTAGCCTGCTCTTGATTTCCCTTCATTTGAGAATACCCAGTGTTATTTCTCAGTGCCAAGAATTACTTCCATTTTTAGAGCTGCCCACTCTATTAACTACAGTAGTTTTATATAAGTTTTTAGGAAAATACATTAAATGTTTGTTGAACAAGATGGCTTTTAAATGCTGAAGACAGAGACAAGTAGAGGTGCTGGGTAAAGAGATGGGGTGAACACACAACCTGGGCTAGGGAAAGAGTCATCATTTGCAATATTCAATATAAATGCAAATGTGATGTAAATAGTGAGGTCCATATGGCTTAGGGGAAAATGACAAGTAAAATACTATATGAGGAACAGAGGCAACTTATAAATATTATCTATCATCAGTTTGTTGAATCATTGGATGGGACACCTACAGATATACGGAGGGGGCCAGCTGTGTTTAAGAGCCCCCCCCCAAAAAAAAAGCTACATGCTGCATAAAGACGGCAATTTTGTAGCCTTCTAGCTCTGCCTTTCTTCTCTAGTCCATGAATATAAGAGCACAGAATCAGGAAAACATGCTATTGTGTCACTGGTTAAGAGCACTTACTGCTCTTGTAGAGGACTTAGGCTCCATTCCCAACATCTGCATGGCAGCTCACAACTGTCTATATCTCCAAGTCTAGGAGATCTAATACCCTCTTCTGGTCTCCCAAATCACCCAAGCATACATGTACCTATTTGTGTATGCATTATACACAAATAAATAAAAACAAATAATAATAAAATAACACATCTATTATATGGAATAAATTTATAACCAGATATTTAGAATTTAGACTGATTTACTTGCCCAGATTTAGATAACTGTTTTAAGAGTTTTCATTAACTTGGTCTATATTATATATTTCTCTTCTTGTGTATGAAGAACATGATTTTAAAATGCTTAACAAGAAAAAAAGACGCCCTGAAATCTCAATGCACAAAAAGACATAGAGCCTTCTAAACATCCTATGATATTCTAGCAACAGCTTGAGCAGATGCACAGAACACTTAGAAATATATTCTGCTGACGGTTACCGTTCTGAGTTATTCAGTCTAGCACAATCTCCTACAGAGCTCAGCCCAGAAACGATGGGTCAACTACATCTATGAAACAAGTGGTGATTACTTTCCAAGGAGTTCACTTGCTAGTAAAAAAGCAGATGAATTCAGAGTTCTCCTTACACTTCTCCACCCATAATATCCTACAGACATCACTGAGTTCTCCCGGTTTCAGATCTCCTCCTTCAGTGTGTCCATGTCAGCAAACAGATGCACAACTTGGTCTTTTGCCCACTGGCTGCTATCAGTGGCTGTAGCATTCTAAGAGTCCATGAGAGTAACAAGACACACTTTAAGCATTCTTTCTTGAGTAGACATGAGATTCTCTTGCATCCGCATATATGCTACCTTGGAAGGTAGCAGGTATAAAATGACCAGCAACAGTATCTTACAGAGTCCATAATCACTTAATTTCAATTGCTCCTTTTGAAATTTAACCCCCACTCTTCACACTTTTACAATTGTCCATATGCTACACCAATCCCATATTTTATGATTTCTTTTTTTTTTTTTTTTTTTTTGGTTTTTTCGAGACAGGGTTCCTCTTGTGTAGCTTTGCGCCTTTCCTGGAGCTCACTTGGTAGCCCAGGCTGGCCTCGAACTCACAGAGATCCGCCTGCCTCTGCCTCCCAAGTGCTGGGATTAAAGGCGTGCGCCACCACGCCCGGCTCATATTTTATGATTTCTATGTGATAATATTTGCTTCATCTTATTTCTGCTTACTGTAGACTCAAACTATATTCTCTAGCACTAGTCAGATCTGAGATCTTAAAAACAACAAATAAAATCTTTTTTTCTTTTTTTTTCTTTTTTTTAGTATTCACCAGGTGTCTGAAAGTTCAGTGTTTTCCCCATAATAATTCTGTTAGGAAGTTTCTATCACTTGCTTGAAAAACAAGTAAAGAGGAATGGAGGTTGATTAGCTATTGTCAGGAACAGGAGGAAAACTCAGGAAGTTTAAATTAAAGATCATTTAAATACTATCTTTAAAAAAATGTTTTCTTGGGAGTTGAGAAATGAGCAAATTTATGAAGTTGTCTATGTATGTACTATGGCTAAGTAACCTTAGAAACAGTTACCATGTAGAAACTTGCAAAGTGCTTCAGAAAAGTGTGGGCACAGTACTGGGAGAGGGAAGCATACTTATTTTTGCCCAATCCATTGCTTCTCAAACTTTGTGTACCCTAATAAACTTGCCTGAGGATCAGAGGACAGAGCCAGCCACTAGATTAGACATAGAGGTCAGGCAGTGGTGGCACACACCTTTAATCCCTGCACTTTAGATCTCATGCCTTTTCTTGGGACGCACACACGCCTTTAATCCCAGGAAGCAATATGGCAGGGCAGAGAAAGGTATATAAGGAATGAGGAAACAGGAACTCACTCTCTTTAGGCTGAGGATTTCATAGCTGATCTTTCAGCTTTCACCCTATATCTGGCTCCAGGTTTTTTACTAAAAGACCATCTAAGATTCAAACATCTTGAACAACAAAACCCATTTTCATGTATTTTTTAATAACATCTCTTAGAGCAAACCTTGGTATTTAAAACTTTGGGAAGATGTTCTGAAATGGTCTCTCACCTGTGGCACTGAGAGATTTGGAGGGTCACAACTGTCCAATAGGACAAATTCAAAAGAGTCTTCAAAGATTTCTCCACCGAAGTGACGATAGTAAATGATTCCATTGAACAGGTCTCTCTGAAGGAAGCCAGGGACAGCATACCCTAAAGGCCCACAAAATACCACACAATTTTAGGTATTGGGGCCCAGTGAAACTGAACTCACCTCTAAACATCTTCTCTGCTAGTATGTTGTACATAGCCAAAGATTTGCATTAAATATTTTTAACGAAATGCAGAGCAATGGACTAAAATTGCCCTGCCTCAATGTGGAGATTAACAATGAAAAAAATATTTCCAAAGAATAGCTTTTATTTTAAATACAATAAAAATACTACATATTTGATCCACACTGTCAAATCCCTGACACCAAAATGTAAACAAATATATTAATGAAATTATTTGAGTAGCCATATAGAATGAACCAAATATCTCCCATCATACTTATTTATTCTACTGCCTTTCTTGGCTGACTTAACTTTTAATGTTAAGTGATGATGTTTAATGATAAAGTGATGATTATCTTGAGCTTTGTGCCGGGAACTTTCTACTACCTTAGGTAGTAGGTTGACTTAATATGAGTCAAGTTTCTACTGTAGAAGATGGGAAAACAATAATACTTTGCTTCATAAATCTGGTATCTAATCTTACACAAATTTGACCACAATACAAAGTTCTTTAAGAAAGAATCAATTCCATTCCAACTGTCTTACCTGCCTAGAACTTACCTATCAGTCCTGGCCCTGGCTTCTTCATGATCTCCCCAGCCTGTGGGGACTTTGTGACATTAAAGAAGATGTAGTCATCACTGGAGTCCATGTCTGAAGCTCTCAGCATGGACCCTTGGATCAAGATGGTCTGGCCCTCTTCTAGCTCAATAACAACATTGGTTATGAGGAAGGGGGGACTATCATCTTTAGGCAAGATGTTGATGGGGAACTTGTGCTGGCTGCTGTGCTGGCCATCGAATATCCTGAGAGCCACAAAGTCTTTAGTAGAGTCACTGTCGTCATGATGATAGCGAACAACTCCAGCCTGCAGGTCAGCCACGGTGAAGAGAAATCCTTTCCCCTCTGATGAAGAGAGCAGATATGGTACTGAGTAGGCAGTAGGCAGCGGCTGAGCAAGGAACTACAGGACAGTGGGCTATGGGAAGCAGGGGCAATATAGATGCCCCCAAACTCACCGTGGGGTTGTGCCCTATAAACCATCGTAAACTGGAAATGTTCTAAGTCAAACACATAAAGAAGAGTCCCTATGACATCCGCAAAAATGTAAAAACAAAACAAAATATGAGTCAAGGACAGTCTGTAGACTGGGCAGTTTAGTGAGCAATAGGATGCCGCATCTGATATTGAACACTGACTCTCCCACTTACTACCTGTGTGGACTTGCGACTAGTGTTTGAGACTCTGTGAAACAGGGAAAATAATAATATTAGAGTTATTTTAGGAGTCAACTAAGAGATACCAGACATTTATGGACTTAAAACAAAAATGCAGAGGAAGAATGATCACTCTATCATCTGACTGTCATCTATCTATCATCTATCTATCTACTTCTCTCTCTCTCTCTCTCATGTTCTTCTCCCCACCCCACCCCTGGCTTTGTGGGCTTTTCAACCTTAGACTCATACCTCTCTGGCAGTCACCCACCTTGTTTTCTAGGGCTTTGACTTTGGGCTGGACGAGAATTATTTCATCACTACCTTAGTTCTCAAGCCTTGGCCTAAAACTGAAATACTGGATTGGCTTTTCTGAACATAAACAGTAGTTCTTTCCACAAACACATCATGAGCTTTCTCTGTCTCCATAGATGCACACACACATATAAAAACAAATCCGCATAATAAATCTCCCCTTATATATTTGTATGCCTCCTATTGGTTTCATTTCTCTGGCAAATCCTGCCAACCATAACTAGATACAAATAAAAATGGATGCAGATATGCCATGGCAACATCAGAGAAGTCAAACAGCAGCAAGCCTCTGATAAATATTGGCTAACCCTCAGGTCATTGTCACGACCTAGGGAAGCAGCATCAGCACCACAGGGGAAGCTATTAGAAATGCAATTCCTCAGGCTCTGCCCTGAGCCTACTTAATCAGAAACGCTGGAGAAGGGACTCAACACCTATGTTTTACTAAGCCCCACCCCGAGGGTGGGTACATGCTAAAGTCTGAGAACCAGAGCTGGAGCCTGGTTCAAGCAGAGGTATAGATCCACACGTTAGTCACCTCCTGGTTTTCAAAATCGCAGGTTGTCCATTTGTAAACTAGGAACAATATAGCCTCTTACTTCATAGAGGCAGGAAAATGAGAGACAGCACATGGAATAGTTGGCCCAGTACTGGCACAGAGAGAAGGGTTGATAGATGTTAGTACGACTTTCAACCCCTCTCTGATTCCAGAACACCACCGTACCATGGGTCACCACCCCAATTTCCACTTCTGCAGTATTAATAAACCCAGTTTCGTTTCCTGCGTAGACTATTACAATGGAACTGGAAGTCATTGCACTAGGCTTCTGGAAAACTTGTCAAGGACTGCAAACTTAGATGATGTGACTTCTCTTTGGTCCCTTCTGTCTTTGCCTGGCTCGCAGACACACAGAAAACAACACTGTTCATGAAAGTGCTGCAATAGCATGACTTTTGACCGACCCCTGGTCCTGACTGGCATACTCAGGTTTCAACTGTCTCCCACTGTCCTGGAAGTAGACAGAATTTACTGTAATCTGTTAGCTTTTCAATTCTGAATTCTCCAGTTACAAACGATGACAAATGAAAGTTCTCTCTTTACTTTATCATTCAGCAAAGTAAGAGGATAATTGGACTAAATCCTCTTAGCATGTTATAAGGAACAGACTTTGACCATGACATGAACAGTGCTTTTATAAGGGCTATAACCTTCTTATCTATCATCCTTATCATTACAAATTCATGTCTTTTAAACTTTTAAATTGTGGCAACTAATAACAATATAATAACATCATTATTACTGAAGCATTTTAAAAAGTTTTTCTCCCTGTTTTACAATATATTTCTCTGAAATATTTTGTCCTCCAACTGGGGACACCCACAGAGCAAACCTGAAGTTTGAGTAACAAGCCAAGCATAAGACTTAGTTCATAAGGGATGTGAGCATCCTACAGAGTTGAGTTTCAATATCTCCACATCATCTGACTGGAGTGATTTTAGTTTGGAGGACATCCAAGAAGTGATACACATACCCTGTTAACTATGATTCGAGTGCATGCCTGCATGTGTGTGTGTGTGTGTGTGTGTGTGTGTGTGTGTGTGTGTATGTCATGTGTGTGTGTGCGTGTGTGTGTGTGTGTGTGTGTGTGTGTCGTGGTGTGTGTGTGTCGTGTTGTGTGTGTGCGTGCATGTGTGTCGTGTGTGTGTGTGTGTGTGTGTGTGTGTGTGTGTGTGTGTTCATGTGGATGAGCATCTACATGTATATGGGGGGAATGATTGCACATGCCAGAGATCAACCTCAACTCTCATTCCTCAGGGGCCCTACGCCTTATTTTTTTTTTAAGTTTTTTTTAATGTAACATATATGCGTGTTTTACTTGCATATATGTCTATGTACCACATGCATGCCTGGTGCCTGTGGAAACCCAAAGAGGGGGTCAGAAGCCCCTGGAGCTGAAGTTAAAGATGGCTGTGAGCTGCCCGGTGGATGCTGAGAATTGAACTCAGATCTTCCGGAAGAGCAGCCAGTGCTCTTAACCACTGAGCCGTCTCTCCAGCTCCTTCTACTTTGTTCTCCGAGAAGAACCTGTCACTGAGCTCTGGAGCTCATGGATCTGGCTAGGATGGTTGATGAGGAAACCCCAGTGATGGGATTAAAAGCATGCACCCCCACACAGGTCTTTTATGCAGCGCTGAGGATTGAACTTGGGAGCTCACACTTGAGAGCAAGAAGCATGTTACCAACTGAGTTCTCTCTCTCTCTCCCTAGCCCCGTGATGTGGTCTGCATTGGAAGAGAATAGTCCCCAGATTGGATTTGGGGTTGGAGAGGCGGTAAATCATTCACCTCTTACTGTAAGCCGTCCATGCTGCAGGCCACCAGTGGTGACCAACTGCACAGCACCAATGTCGTCATTGTCAACGATCTGAAACTGTTCCCAGGTGATGGCCCGAGACTGCCCTTCCAGGAGATTCAGACCTACAAGGGAAAATACAGAAACATGTCCTACAACATACCTGTCCAAGGTTAATGTGTTTTCACTCCTAAATCTATCTCAGAGTTGTATCTTCAAATGCTTTTCATGAAACTTGAATATAGCTTGTGTTTTTAGTAAACTTGGCCCTAATTGCAATCTGACAGCTGATTCCTTAAGAACCATGATGATACCAGAAACTAAATGCTGAAGGAAAGAGCAGAAGTTAGGCTCACAGAGGTCCCTAGTTTAAATGAGTGCACAGAGTTGTCAGAGATTATACCTATATGGTTTAGTGGACAAGAGTTAGAAGGGGTTTTACATGTGACTTATGAGAACATACATATCCCATGGGGTAGGGAATGCATAGTACTTCAATATCCTTATATAGAGCTACTGTACCTGACAATGTTTAAGTGCCTGGCACTTTGCAAAATAAAATGCACATTAATTTCAACGATAACTAGAGATAGATTTATGCAGCTAAAGGAATGCCATAAAACCTTTGCTTAGACTCAGTATGGCATAGGAAGTCTGGAGAGTTTCGATCAATGGTAATAGAGAAACACAGACTCTGAATGAAGCCCTGCATTACCATCAGACACCCTTCTCTCTCGGTAGACCTGGGAGTCGACAGCTCACTCTATGCTCACCCACCTCTAACTCTTCTCAGACACACTGGCTAGGTCTGTTTCAAGGAGACACCAGAACAACAGAATAATCCATATATCTTTCTGAAAAGCTGTGGCCAGCTCAGCCATATCACCTGCTAGAGCTTGGACTGTGAGCAGCTTTGCTTCCCCACAAGCTCCTGCCATGATGTGCTACCTCATCCCAGCCCCAGAGCAATGGGCCCAACTAACCCTGGACTGGATTTCTAAACCTGTGCTAGCCTGTCCTCCTTGTAAGTGGGTTGTCAGGATCGGGTCGATACAGGATCTGCCTCAAAGTCTGTTTCCGGGGGAAACTGGGCTAAGGCAGCTATGACTGTAAGAACAACAGAAAGGAAGAAGTGAGAAGAGGAAGAAGGGAGGAAGAGGGAGAGGGGAACTAAAGAGGGAGGGAAAGAGCCAGGAAGAGAGGGAGGATGGGGATAAGTGAAAGACAAGCAAATGTAAATAAGCCCCATGGCTGCTGAAAAGCCTCCCGGGTTCTTGGGGAAGTACTGGGGATCCGATATAGGGTTTCTGAAGTGATGTGTGCACACACAGCACATGTGTGGCATCGTGGGATACATCAGAGGAGCATCCAAGAAGACTAAAAGTCAACCGACACATCAAAATGCTAACAGCGACAATATCCATATTATATATAGTGGGGAAGTGATGTTATTCTTCTACTTAATATATTCTCTTAACTTTTCAATTGTAGCAGATACCAAGTTCATAATAAGCAAAAATTCATTTTAAAAAGGATTACAATGTCTGCAGCAGCCAGACCCAGACCTGGAGCTCCCTTGACGCATCTGAGCATCATGCATCATACATACAGATGATTCCATCTCCTCACTAAAACACAGTAACCTACACAAAAGTAGCATTGCTATTCAACTTTGGTTGACCAGTTTTTTCATTTCTCTCATTATCCCTCAAATAGCCAGAATTATTAGCCTAAGCTTAGAACTGGAATCAGACATGGATATATTCCTCTTAACATGACCTACAGTGCCGCTTGAAAGCATGTTTTGAATGTCATTGATGGTATTAGTGAGAAAAAAAAGCCATTTGCATTCCACATTTGCATCTGATCTAAATATATAAATCACATTCCCAGTCTACTTGGAATTGAGTGGCAGTGTAAAGCCCTCTTTTTTTTTTTAAGCTGCTTAAGCTCTTATTTACTTATTTTGGTTTCCATGCAACCCGCAGAAAACAGAGTGAGTTCCAGGCTCCACCTTGCTCCCGCTCTCCTGCAAACTCTGAGTCAGAGACCTCTTCTCTCTCAGTCCTACTCTCAGTCAGTGTCACAGCCAGCCACTTTCTGACTCCATTCGGCTGAGATGGGGACACTTTTATGGTGTCTCTCCTAGAGATGGAAGGTAGCCAGAGGACCCAAGGATGCTGGATTTCAGTTTCTCACCAGCTACTAGGAAAAAGCAGAACCGAGATAACTGTCTGCTGGTTTGGGTCTGTCTGGGTTTCCATTACCTCATGGATGAAATGGAATAAAAGTATTTTTCTTGACCCATCCACTTCCTTGTATCTCCCTCGGGACTACACCCACACCTGTATTCCAGGACACCCGGGGGGCATTTGTGTCTGCTGTTCTGATGGAGATGTGCACAGTGATGGGGGCACTCCTCTCAAAGAAGAAGTCGTACACCTCCAGCTCCACCTGGAAACAAACGAGTCAACAGTAGCCATACACAGACAAATTCAGGCTATAGTCCCATTAGTTCTGGACACACACATACACACACACACACACACACACACACACACACACTGCAAAAATGGGTCCAGATTTGGTGTTGCTGTTCTCTCTTGCTTTAAATTTAATTCTATTTTTAAAATTAACTTTATAACAAATTGAGGGGGAAAAATCATATCCTATAAATCACCCCTTTTAATACACATAAATTTACCAAGTTGCACAATTATCTCCTGAGTAATCTGCTTTTCCATTACACCAAAGGTCCTCATGTCCATTACTGTTCCCCCTCCACACCACTCAGCCTACCCAAGCACCACTCAGCCTACCCAAGGGCCAGTATCTGTTTTATGTCTCTACATAGTTGCCCTTTCTAGAAATTTCACTTAATCACACTGTTTCCAGTGTGGAGCTATTATGAACAATTTCACTAAAACATTGAAAGAAAATGGAGTTGCTCTATTCTAGGAAGTAACTTATTTTTGTTAGGTCACTCGTTTCATTCCTACATACTATTTTTTTGGGTTCTGGTTTTTAATTCTTTAATTGACCATGATTGTACATATTTTGAGGGTAGAGTATACACAAAGACATGCATGTCTACACACTGTGCCCTAATCAGATCAGGGTACCTGACATATCTATATTATCAACTCTTGCATGTATCATTTCCCAGTGTAGGGAACACACAAATCCTCTCTACTATTTTGAAACACACACTCTAGTGCTATTATTTATTATTTTATGTACGTAAGAATACAGTCTATATAGAATATGTATATTCAGGGGTAGAAGCCTGGGTGTGCACAGAGACCAGAGGAGGAGAGTTTGTATCCTACTCTCTTTGTGGTCAAAGGGAACCTTGGAACAGGGTGTCTTACTGAGCCTGGAGCTAGGCTAACAGCCAGCAATCTCCTGTCTCCACCCTTTCCAAGGCCCTCAGGACTCTAATGCCATTGTGGACTTCAGATTTCTCTGGACAACTGAGAGCTATATCCACACGCAGTCTACCTGGATTTCACACCACAGCCGTGGGTTGGAACTAAAGCTGCTGCTCACCAAGACAAAAGACCTTCTTTCTTCAGCCTGTCAGACCAGCGTCTCTTCAGGCAGCCCTGAAGTGCACAGCACTGTGACTTGCAGAATCAGGTCTTCTCTGAGAAGCTGAGGATCCAGCAGACCCAAGGGCTAATGGAAGGCGGCTTTCCAATACTTATTTGAAATCCACCAGGCTGGACGCTTCCCCTCCCTTCCTTCTCACCTTGTAATGTCTCCTTTCCGGATAGCTGCTGTTTGGTGGCTGGTAGGCAACTTGCATGTGACTTAGATCCTTCCAGGTGAATGAAGAGATGGGTCTGGTGTGATCCAGCAGGTGGGTCACATAGCCCTGGAGCGGGGCTTTGGTCATGTTGAACACCAACAAGGGTTTGGGGGTCTCATCTTCCTCACAGTCCAGAACTGAGGTTGTCAGGGGGGTCAGGATGAATTGGTCCACCTCCAGGACAAACATGGCCATGAATGCAGCCCTCGGAGCCTGGTTAGGAATGCCGACTCTAATAGAGACGGGCAACCACGCGCTCTCTGACTTTTGAAGGAGAGAAAAAAATAAAAAGGAGGGAAAGACATGAATGAAGTTGCAATGTGCATTGTTAATGTCACCCTATATAATGAAGCTGCAGCCCAGAGGATGGCCCAGCTGTGACCACTAGCTACATCTTAGCATCACCTGCTGACCATCAGAAACTACCTCCAGATGTTCACTGAATTATTGCAAGGAGGAAACCAGAAAACTGGCAATCTAGAGCTTTCTGAAGACACCAGTGTGCAAAAAAGATTTGGAATGGGGCACCTATTTGGTATCAGAAATAACTATGTGTGTGACTCTGTGTGTGTGTGTGTGTGTGTGTGTGTGTGTGTGTGTATACACGTGTGTACGTGTGTACGTGTGTGCTCGTGCACATGCGCATGTGTGTGTATCACATTCATGCAGGAGCCCATGGAGGACAGAAGAGGGCATTGGATCCCCTGGAATTGGAAGTACAGGTGGTTGTGAGCCACAATGTGGGTATAAGAACAGTGGGAGTTCTTAACTGCTGAGCTGTCTGGCCAGCCCTGTGCTTGGAGCTTTAGTACTTGTTATTTGTATGATGTTAGACTAGTTCCACAGTTCCTAAATCCCATGCTCCTCTCACCTATAAATGGAATATAAATGGAAACTCTAGACTCCCATGTATTAAATGAAACCATGAAAGTAAAGCACCAGGCTGTGCCTGGCACAGCCACCAGTGACCTCCACAGGCCACGTGGTTTCAAAGGTGGCAGAGGAAGGCAGGGGGTGGGGGAGAAGGGTTTTTGTCTTCATCCCCATGTGCTTGTGCAGCTCAAGGGGGTTGTCCAATTGCCTAACAGAACAAGGGAACGGCAAGGGACCACTGAAGCTGGAAATGTACCCTACCCAAATGAGAGAGCCATACTCAGAAAAGGGCACCGTGACATTGAGGTCTCAGTGAGGGGTATGGGCAGGAAGAAGCCTGGGAGCAGTAGACCTTTGCTGTCATGGGTCTGGTGGGACCCACTGTTGCGAGAAGCAGGCCCGGTGATCGAAATCACAATTGTCCCATACACTGGAGTTCTGAAGACTGGGCCTGGAGTAGGGAGAGAATGTTCAGGCAAGTTTTCTTCACTTGCTCTTAGCTGAAAGACTGACAGATGATATCCTGCATCAGTCTCAACTGAAGTCCACAAATTAAAAAAAAAAAAAAAATAGAGATAGAGAGAGATACATCGGATCTCAAAAGTAAGAAAGACGCTATATTCAAAATGTATGTGAGTCTGTTGGCTCCAGACTCTGGAACACTCTTGATTACTCTAGGAAACAATAATAACAAGAAAGATAGAGAAGACTTATCTGGGGAGAAGAGTACTGAGCTGACTTTCCAGCCAAGCTTCCCAAACCCATGAAGGCCGAGGCTGTGGTAATGCCATATCCTTTGCCTCGGGCATCAGCAGAGGATGTTCCTTGTAGAGCCTTACACTGTCCAGGCACAGCAGGCAGAGGGCTCCTTCAAGGATCACCCCTGAGGAAGCTAAATTGCCAGAAAAGGAATAATGGTGGCCCATCCTCATTTAATACTTGCGAGTCCAGATTTTCCATTTCTAAGTGGGGAGACCCAGAGACTTAAGAGTTAGAGATCTTGTTTAGAATCAACCTGTCCTTGTGTATGTCAGCAACTGACATGTGAATGTTCCCATGCCACATGGGGCAGAGGACTGGCTCTGGGGTCATTCTGGATCCTGACCTATGGAGACCATCCTTCAGAAGACAAAAGTCCAGCATCATGAACCTGGAGAGATAAGTCATACTCTACTGACTGCAATAAGCATTGCAGGTGGTGGCCGAGGCTAGGGAAGAGTGAACCCTCCCTTCTGGGACAGAGGGAGAGGCTTTGAGATGGAGCTTTCCAGAGAAATGGGGAAATTACATGGAGACAACAAAGCAACCTGAAACATCTGGCCAGCTCAGAGAGTGTGAAATCATTTTCAACTGGTTCCCAGGCAGGTGAGACGTCCCTCCCCTGTACTCTCCCTCTCAATCGCCAGCCCAAGCACCAGCAGAAAGGTTCAGAAACTGGCCAGCAACATCTGGAAGAAGAGACACTCGAAAGAGAAGCAGAGGAACCAGCCCTCTTTTCCCCACAGCAGAGCGACAAAAAGAGCGTCATTCTAAAGTACCTCAGGGACTGTATCTGCCCATGACATGTCACTGGAAAACAACAGTGAATAGAAATCTTGGTCTTAAAGAACTAGGACTCAACAGTGAGACCATTAAGTGTAGAGCTAAAATCTAAATACGCGCATTCTTCTTCTTTTTTTCCCTCTGAGACAGGATTTCTCTGTGTAGCCCTGGCAGTCCTGGAACTCACTCTACAGTCCAGGCTGGTCTCAAACACACAGAGATCCGCCTGTCTCTGCCTCCCGAGTGCTGAGACTAAAGACAGTGCCACCACATCCTGGGGCTCTAAATGCATTCTTTGAAATGTGAAAAAAAAGAAAAAGAAAAAAAACCTGTTAATAGTACGAACTTACTTAAAAGACAGATTGTGTAAGAAATAATGAGACACAATGGCCTTACATCCGAAATGAAATTTCCAGTGGTATTAATGGAGCCTGGGAACCACCACAAGGAAAGATTAGAACAATCTTCAAGCATAGGTAGGAGCCAAAAGAGCCCTCTGCAATTCCTGATTTTAAATAAGATTAATATAAGTTAAAGAATATTTGTTTGCTTTCTTATTGTGCTGGGAATCAAACCCAGACCTTGTGCATGCTAGAAAAGCACCCTAACACTAAGTGACTATTCCCAGCCTTTAGAATACTTCTTAAATTTAGCCGAACGGTGGTGGCGTACGCCTTTAATCCCAGCACTTGGGAGGCAGAGCCAGGCGGATCTCTGTGAGTTCGAGGCCAGCCTGGGCTACCAAGTGAGTTCCAGGAAAGGCACAAAGCTACACAGAGAAATCCTGTCTCGAAAAACCAAAAAAAAAAAAAAAAAAAAAGAATACTTCTTAAATTTAAACAAAATATAAAGTGAAAGAAAGGACTTTCAAATGTGCAAAATTTGGTCAAATGAAATATACCACACTCTGTAAGACAAGTGTGCAGTGTGTGTGTGTGTGTGATACTGAGAATCAAATCCAAGACTTTGCACATGCTAGGAGATATTTTCTTTTTACTGACAAGAATACATAAATAAGTTGACAGAAAAAGCCACATGTATCCCTTATTACTATAATATAGTTTATATTTCCTTAATCAAGAAGAAAAATTTAAAAAGTCAAGAAAATGCCCAGTCATGTGGACCTCCCATAAAAGACACTTAGGATTTATAGAAAGATTGAAAGTAAAAGTGTAACCCAGATTATGATGTAAAAAACGACCAGAGTGGCCGCATTCATTTCAAGTAGATAGAATCAAGGCAAGAAGCATTAAAGAGGACAATGTATCCAGCTGAAACAGATAGACCACCCGAGACAAAAACTGCCCACAAGCAACATTATATTTAGTATTGTTCTGACCACACGGGTGGAGAAGAGAGCAGAAGTAAAAGGAATAATTACAGGAAAAAAGGCCCAAATTATCATCATTAGTAAAGATATAATTACGGTCTTTTGAAGCCAGAGAATCGAAAATTTCTTAAAATAATTGAATTTAGGAAAGAAGCCAGATAAAGGAAAATTATACCAAAAAGTTGCATTCCTATTTACCATCAATAACCAATGAAAAGACACCATGAGAGGAAAAGATCCTGTTCCCGGTAATTTCACAATAACTTCTCAGGACTGGACTTCAGAAATATGCTCGATCCACACAGAGGAAAGTCTCCTTTCCACAGACATGTACAATGACGTTTGTCCAGCGGGAAGAGATGCTCTGTATGAGAAAACTCGGGTTGGCAAAGTTCTCACAGGCCAACTCCTCCTCAAAGAATTTTCAGTTTTTATCTAATGTTGATTTAAAACAAACAACTTAGAGGCTTTGAAAGTAACCTACTTAATAATTTATCTGGAACTAGCAATCAGGCAAGAATGGCTAAGGAAAGTCTAAAGATGAGCAGTGCCAGGGCCTTCACGTCATGGATCAGATCACACAGCTGTGGCACTTAGGGGTGACATGGTACCATCAAAGAAAGGAGAGGGGAAAGGAACAAGAACTTAGCCTATGGGTCATTTCTACAACAGAAGGATTGTCCACTATCCCTGGGAAACAAGTGCGTACTTCTAACAAACAGCTCTGCAGACTTGGCTACCTGGAGAAAAACAATCCCTTGCACTTCACTGTGCAATCAAACTTACCTTAGGTGTTATGAAGACAATTGTGAAGAGAACGACCTTGAAAATCATAGAAGAAACTGGGCTGCAGGTGTCCCTCAGTGGGTAGGGCACTTGCCTAGCACTCATGAGAGCCTCTATACAGTCCCCAGGACTGATAGTAATTAATTAATTGATTAACTAATTAATTAATGGAGAAGAGTAAAATTAAGTGTGAGTGTGCATTTAGTCTCTTGGCAAGAATGATCAGTATAGCCACAAAAGTAACTGAAGGACAAGATTCAAAGCTGTGCAGATAAATTGATGTCATGAATCAAAATGAGTTCCATGGTCCTCACAGTGTCTGTGTGCAAGAAAATGGTTATCAATAATATCATTTTTATTTCCTTATTTTCCCATGTGTTTAATGTTTTTCTCAGTGTGCACACGGTCCTCACATTTATTTAGAAATGAACCTATTTTGTGACTTGTCAAAATGAAAAAAACTAAGAAGCTCATTTAGAAGGACAACCTCACCATGAAAGTGACCCCAAAACACAAATAAAGCCTTTGACACAGTGAGGGAACAATTATGAAAAAAATCAATCAAAAAGAAAAATACCTAACATTTTTAATGGAGGGAAGAAGTCGTTGATAATGAAGGGAGTTTTGTAACAAAACAAACAGACAATATGTGCTAGTGCAGTGGAATCCAGTTTTGATTCCACCAGCCATAAGACAACCATACATAAACAGCAAGGCCACCACTATGAACAGGAGGCTGCGCTACACTAGTACTTCAAACCTGGCTGGTCACAAGTTATTTCTGTTGGTGGCTGTTTAGCAATAGTGTACACAAGCTCTGTAGCAAGCATTTTACAAGGATGGTCTCACTGAGCGTCCTCAATTACTAAGAGTTAGGCTGCAGCATCCTCACTTAAGATGAAGAAAATGAGACATAAAGTCTCAAGCCAGATGGCTAGTTAAATATATGTATATCTGAACCCAGGTGACTTGGGCACCAGCATTCATAACTACTAGCTACAGACAGGGAAACCTATTCTTTGAAAAGCTCCCTGGCTGATCTGGGTGATCAATTGGGCAAGACGCCCTCTAAGTTTTACTCTCAGATCTGAACTATAAAATTCTGCAGTCTTGTTTCATCATTTTCTAATCATTTATGGAATCACCAGTTTCTTGGGTACTGATATTCACCACTAGACTGGGTTTATTTGGAGAAACGCTTGTGGGAAGGCAGAGAGTAATGCTGGAGGTCTTACCCAAAGTCGCCCTGGATCATCTATCTCATAGTGACAAAAACCTGGGCCTCATCTGCAGGGACACTGTTTCCCCCATTTCCCAAACAAACCGTAGAATATGTGAGCATTGGAGTGGCATACTAAATATTTCATAAAGTCTCATCCATGTTGAATCATCATTTCAGTGTGAAAAAAAATTGAAAGGAGGAGGGCCAGGAAAATGAAGACTTAGAAAGCTGGAGGAGCCTTTGGAGACCTCTCCCCTCAGTGACCCAGGCCCCCGTCCTAAGGTGTGATCATGCACAAGTGATACACTCCACTGCAGATGTGAAATGGGACTAGGCCGTCTTGCCTCTCAGTGCCTTGTGGCCTTATAGAGAAGATGCCTTCATGTCAAGGAGGAAAAAAGGAACACTGGAGAAAAGGCTTTACAAAGGGTCAACCCATAAACAATGTAGAAGAGGAGCTAGGGTAGGTGTGAGGCCAAGTCCGCTCTTAGCATACACGGGGTTTCAAGTTCAATCTTCAGTGCGTGTGTGTGCTTGCATTCACACATGTACATCCCCCCCCCACATATATATGTATATACATATATATGTGTATGTACATATACACACACACACACACACACACACACATATATATATATATATATATATATACACACACACATTGGCTGTAGGTGGAAGATAGCTAACATGTGAACAGCCCCAGTCCCTTCCTCATGGTGTAGAGCTACAGAAGAGACAAAGATGGAAACATCATGCTTATTTTACATGCCTAAGCTGCTGGTTGAAGTGCTTCCAGGCACAACCCCCAAGCCTGAAGTCGTGCCCTCAGTAACACAGGAACTCTTCTGCACAGACACAGCATGGGCACCCCCATGGAACTAACTGCTTTCTTACAATGAACCAGCTGAGGACACCAACGCATAACTCCAGACTCTACCTTGTACGTGGCTTTACTCCTTCGGTCCGTGAGATCCAGCTGGATGGCAATATAATCAACGTTGGGCGAAGGGGGTTGTGTGTGTTGGTAGTGAAGGCCCATCAGCAGGAACTCCTCACAGCTCACTTTCAGACTTCCCACTTTCTGCAGGCCCAGGGCACAGCTTCCACCTGGACACTTCAGTCCTGCCCCCAGCTCTAGAATGCATAGCACTGAATTGAGACAGCCATCTGAACACAATGACAGTACAAACCCAAAACCATTCTCCTGCCTTGGATATATCCTCACTCACTGGCCCAGGACACTTCTACATGGACCTCCCACTTATTCACTGACTAGATTGTCATTGTTCTGAGAGGTCATAAATTCCTTTACTAGAAAAATAAAAATAGTTGACCAGTTGTCTCATCTGGCTTTGCCCACCAAAAGATTAGGCTTAGGAAAAAAAATAATTAAAGAAGGGTTTTGTGGTATTTGAATATCTCTGACAAATATGCCAGTAGCTCACTGTGGAATTCACAGCCCAGCCACTGTTACATTACGTTTTACATTACACACAACCTCTTGTGGGCCGTCTCCCCACAGAAATCCCACCTCCCCGACCCTGGTTGGTCTTTTTAACAAACCTTTCCTTAACCCTTCTCGACCCCTTGAACCAGTCTGTTTTTGAACCCGTGGCTATCTCTAAAGGACTCTGTCTCTCCCAGCTGTATTTTCACTCTTGCTCAGGGACTGGTATTTCCATAACATAAGAAGCAGATACTCTACTTCTTAATCCAGTGATTGTGATAACAAAACGACATGCCTGATGCTCAATGTCAGCTGTAAGCTTCTGCCCAAAATCCCAGGTAACACTGCTTATCTCTAGGTCTTCCCATGGTTGCTAGAATACCACTATGCAGATAGAAAGCGTTCAAAATGTACTGACTGTCTGACTAACACAAGGAGCACTGTAAAATATAGTAACCGAATGAATTCCACAGGGGGAATGCAGTCAACATCCTGGATTTCAATCCTGGCTGCTACCTACAGTCTTTACTAGAACGCAACCTCGTAATGCTCAGTAAAGAACAACTTCCTCTCACCACTGCTGTATTAATATGCTGTAATCATAGCTGGAAACTCACGAGCACTATAATGGGCCAGACCTGTGCTAAGTGCACTGTGTCCTTACTCCATCTTTATACAGCCTTGTGGAATGGCTCTTCTCTTTTCCCATCTAACAGAGGCTTAAACCCATTGATAAGTAAATTAATAACAAAAAAACAAACAGCAAACCCAGGTTTTTCTGATTCGGACTCCAAATTCACAGCCTTAACTCACCTACATTTTTCTTCTGTTTTTTGAATGTGTTTTTAGTTACACTTTAATTTTATTTATTTTGTGGAACTCAGTTTTCTCCCTCTGCCATGTAGGCCTGATGATCAAATTTAGGCCAGCAGGCTTAAGGTCCCACTGGTGTGCATGTGCGTGCGTGCGTGCGTGCGTGCGTGCGTGCGTGCGTGCGTGCGTGTGTGTGTGTGTGTGTGTGTGTGTGTGTGTGTTGTGTCCAAAAGAACAAGGTCAGAGGACAATTTGGAAGAGTAGGTTCTCTCCTTACCCCATGTGGTTTACAGGCATTGACCTCAGATCAGGCTTGGTGACAAGTACCTTTATCCACTGAGCCATCTCAGTTATATAACCCTAACTTACATTTTCAACAAGCTAAAAACTATATTTGTTAAGTAGAACTCTTCATCATAGTGAAAGATGAGCATTTACAGACAGTTTGGTCAGTTTGGGTAACCTTAACTATTAAGAGGTACATACGGGTCTCAGGAAAAAAGCTGTGGGGCTGATCTCCACGAGGTCCCTCTGGCTTACGATTCAGCACAACCAGCTTGCCATGGGCTGGCAGCTGAGTGCCCACTGGGTCCAGTCTGATGGTGCAGTCCAGGTTGGCTGTCCTATCATAATCAAACTGGAGCAGGTTCTTATCAATGGCTTGGGATAAGCCATAGAATTCAGTCACTTCCAGCATATTCCTGCTTAGACGGATGATGTTACAGTCTGGCTCCACAAGATGGACTCGAAAGAGAAAGGTTTCCATGAAGGTGTCAGTTTCAGTAAATCTGGAGAGAGAACAGGGTCAAGGGCATATTTATGGGTGCACAGATTATTCTGAGACTGGTACACTCATCTTAAACATTGTCCTTCATGAGCAGGGTATGGTGATGTATGCCTCTAATCCCAGCTGAGGCATTTCCTCCCAGAGTATCAGCTTGCACTTCAGGAGGCAAGACCAGGGGTCCCAATAGCATGCCCCAAGATCCTTTCAGGCAATCCAGGCTTTTAAATAAAATTCGCTGATCAGTTTTATTACCAGTTTGAGGACAGCCTGGGATAAAGACTGCATTTGAGGCTAGCCTGGGCAATTTAGTGAGCCCCTAATTCAAAGAGAATCAAGGCCAAAGCAAAATAACAACAAAAATTGTCCTTCACAAAATGTGTACCTTGGGTGGAGTTTGGTTCCATCTCTTCCTTGACTTTTGGGCCCCTGTTTCCATGACTTTGTCTCTACCTTTGGGCCAATGCTTTTTCCTGCCACTTTCCTCCTGAACCATCTCTCTTCCAAATCCTGCTCTCCAACTCACCACCCATCCTAATATCTAATGACTGCCGAGACCCCAGAGTCCCAGTTCTAGCACAGGCATTATCTAAGAGCTTAAGGGCTATAGAGTTTATGGATTTTGAGTTTCAATTTAGGAGTGAAGAAGTGTTGAGTATCAAGAACTTTTGTCCTTCAGAAACGCCACTGAACGGATGGTTCTTTACTTCTAATTTGGATGTTCAGCTCAGCACTTGCCAGGTAAACTAAATGAGTAATGGCTACTGCCACAGTGATTCTGTTCTGGGGCATCTGGAGAGGCGACTGGGGATGGATTGTCATGCTGTCGAAGTGAGAGGGGCAGTAAATGATGAGTGCTCCCTGACAATGCAACTCTGACCTGATGCATTTGTAATGTGGTCCAGGTGTTTTAATACGGCCTTCACCCCAACTCCATAGGACCCTGCAATAGGCAATGTCTATCTCCTTTCACCAAAGAGGAAACAAAGGCAGAGAGAAGTCAAAAAGCTTGACAAAGAGGTTGACGAGGAGATTAAGGGGGAGTAAACTGCTCCCTGGCCCCTTGCCTCCAGCCCTTCTGAAAGCTCTACTTCAAATGTCCTCAAGACCAAGTGCATGGCAGCTCCCTAACCCTCGTTGCATGAGCCCTTTCTCAATCTTCCTACATGCTAGAAAGTCAAAGGGTCTGAAGCACCAGCTCCCTAGATTTCCTGGCAAGTTGTTTGAAGTTGATTTGGTGTTGAGTCTAAAGTCTAGAAAGACCAAACACCCCTTCATACTGATGTTGTAGCTTCCTAGGGAATCCTTGGTGTCATTTTGTTTGTGACTTTCTTTTGGTGGTTGTAACTCTAGTAGCCCCCTGATTGCCTCTCCTCCAGCTTCTGGCAACCACCAATCTGCTTTCTATTTCTATGGACTCACCTCTTAAGATATTTCATATAAATGGAACCGTATAATACTTGTTCTTTTGTGGCTGGCTGCTTTCACTTAGCATAATGTTTTTAGGGTTAATTCATGTTGTACAAATCAGGACTTCATTAGTTTGTGTGGCTAATATTCTATTGTGTGGTTATACCCTTCGTCAGTTCAATTTGTTCAACATTTTTAGCTATCATGAATAAGGCTTCGCTGAATAACACTTCACATAAGCTTTTGTAAGCATGGGTTTTCTCTTGTGTAGATAGGTTGGAGGTGTTTTACAGGATTATATGGTTGATCTATGTTTAATTTCACAATTGAGTTTAAACACACTTGTATTATTTAATGTTTAGAAATGGAAGATACTGAACCTTCTATAACTAAGCAGCTGGCCATCAAACAGAAGAGTCTCATTCAATTTTGTAACACATGTCTGTCAGATTCTCATAAGGAACTTGTACTTGTCATTTTCACCACAGTAATAGGTTGGACTACCAGAGTTAAGTCATGGGATGGAGTAACAGAAATCTCTGCAAAGACTGGAGGAAACAAACTGAAGTCAGTAGTCTGTAGAAAGGCTCCGAGGAGGAAGAGACAAATGAATTGAAGATTGCCTGCAATTGCTGCCTCACTCCCTCAGATCTCCAGTGTCTGCTGATTACTGTCTTACTGGATTCTAACGACTCCTCTCGGTAACATACAGTCATAGAAAATGCCCAAGAAGGACACAGCATGACTGTCTGGCAAAAAATAAAATAAAATAATAAGAACACTTTCTATGGTACTTACCTGTAAAGTCTAAGCCTCACGGAGTCTTCATCGAGAATTGGGCATCCGTTGTGAACATACTGTACTTCGTTGGGAAGGAAATGGCAATCAAAGACCTAGTTCACATGAAGAAGGAAATTGTCTGAGCAAACCAGGGCAAAGCTTTATTTCTCCAGCCCTGTAGCACTGCCGGAAGAGCTGGTTGTGGGGACACACACTTGCAATCACAGCACTTGGGAAGTTGGCACAGGAAGATCATCACAAGTTCAAAGTCAGCTTGGGCTACATAGTGAGTTCAAGACCAGTATCAACGTCAAACAGACAAACAAACCAGAGCTCCTGAAAGGGAATAAGAGGTAATTTATTCCGGAGCCATTTTGAGTGACCGTGGCCTGAGAGTGCAGGTTTGGGTTATCCTAAATCCCATGTTCTAACATGGCAGCAGTTTCATAGCTTCACACAACAAAAAACTCATTAAATCAGGACAAGTTTCAAATCCAGTGGGGGTGCATCAGAGAGGTGAGTATAGCAAGGTGGGGAAGTTTTTGTTTCGTTTTGCCCCAGATGTTATCTGGTGACAGCTTAGCTTTGCTAATTTAATAGATTTCAAAAGGTTTTTATCTAATAGACACAGGATGTTAGTTCTTACATGGAACTGGGCAAGAAATGGCTATTTAGTCTCTGGACCAGCAACATTCCAACCTCTCCACATCACTGAGGCCTTAATCAGTCAACCAGCCTTTGCAGACACAGCTTCTTTGCAGGATTCCTGTTCACACCAGCCTGGGCCACCTAGTGAGACTGTCTCCAAAAAAAAAGAGGAGGAGGAGGAAAAGGAGAAAGAGGAGAAGAAGGAGGAGGGGGGAGGGGAGAAGAGGAGGGAGCACCTTTGTTTGATTAATGGTGGGGGTGCAGGCATCTTTTTACCAGCAACCCCTTCTTCCCTACCCTATGGCCACACATCCTCTTACTTATCGTTGTGCCTTGTTTTGTTGGTGTCTAAATTATGATAATCCAAACAGGTCAAACAAACAAACTAATGGATGTCACATCTCCAAATAACTACATGTCTATAAACTATAATATCTGCTTTTCATTAAAGGAATTATTTCTCCCCTTCAGAAGCTCATGGCAACTGAATTCGAGAGGTCTTTCTTTCTATGTGCCTGGGTAACCCATTTACCACAAACATGCTGTTCTGTGCGGCTTTTCTTTCTTTCCTCCTTTCTTTCTTTCTTTCTTTCTTTCTTTCTTTCTTTCTTTCTTTCTTTCTTTCTTCCTTTATTTTTTTATTTATTTATTTATTTATTTATTTATTTATTTATTTATTTTTCATATAAAGTCTTTATGTTCAAAGATGGAGACCCTAGCTGTGTGTACAGCTGTGTTGCTGAGAGCCAAACAAGACCTACAGTTGTTTCTCACACTCTTGCGAATGACAGCTTTGATAGTTATGGGGATAAAAACAACTGGCTGATAAGAATCCAAAATAATTTACGCTCCTTCAATGAAGTCATAATTAACCACACCACCTCACTCAGAATCAGTAGAGAGATGACTATTTTACATTAGGACCCTGGTTTTTGTTCTTTTTTGTTTTTTAAGACTTCTGCCCAAGTCACAATCCTGCCCTGTCCTGACAGAGATGGCAAAGTTCTGAGAAACATCTTTGTGCTCACCCACACATCACTGTGAGGCGTTCTGAGAACCTTTTACAGCCTCAAACGTTTCCAGACAACATAACCCACCCCGGGAAGACATTCTCACTAGTAAGAATGAATTTCTAGTCCTCTTCTGAATTGACAACCAGGAAGATAAAGGGAAGCCCTTCCCATATCATTGACAAATAGCCACGGTAATAAAGAGACAATCTGCTTTGTTAAAAGAAACATCTGTTCCATGTTTCCTAATATGTTTTCCTTTTATAAAAGGCGACAACCATGATTGACCATAAATTTACTAACTAAAACAAAGGAGAGCTAAATCCTTTTCTAATTACTGTCTAGCTTTGTTTTTTTCCACTTCAACTGCTTTTCAATTACAATTTATAATTAAATTGTCACACATTCCTGACTCATTACTCACTTTAATGACAGTGAAGTGGTTCAAACTAGAGATGTTTTCTTAATGCTGTGTTTCAGATTCAAAAACAGCAAGCTCAGCACTAGACCAAGGTGATTTTTCCACCCAGTGAACGTTTTCCTCTGGTCCAGGTGCGGAGTGCTGGGGTAGGCGGGGAAGTCTTGCCCTGGAATCTGAGAGCACACTGCCATTGATCTGTCTAAACTGGCTATCCGGGAGGAAATGGAGACAGACGGCACTCGCACAAACCCATGCAAGTGGCTTTGCAA
Organism: Peromyscus maniculatus bairdii; assembly: GCF_049852395.1. Classification (NCBI taxonomy): domain Eukaryota; kingdom Metazoa; phylum Chordata; class Mammalia; order Rodentia; family Cricetidae; genus Peromyscus; species Peromyscus maniculatus. The sequence goes on from NC_134853.1 coordinate 103,878,599, forward strand.
ATATGCAATGGGAATGAACCTGTTGGTTCTAAGACAAACTTCAGTAATGAAATGAAAACACTAATTGAACAGATGTTAAACAAAGCAGTTCTGTGCAAATCCCACAAAACTGTTCATTACGCAGCAGGGTGTTGTTAATACAATAGTCTTGCTAGGAATGGGTTCACATAAGCCTAGCTCGAAGCTTACTGTTAAGCTCTATTAAGGAATAATGTTTGTTTAGCTCTGTGTGTGTGTGTGTGTGTGTGTGTGTGTGTGTGTGTGTGTGTGTGTGTTACATGTATACTTACACACTTAGCCATGCTTAATTCAAAAATTCAAAAATAATAAATAAATCCCTGGGCATGGCTGAACCACTTTGGATTTAAAGCAAGCATAAAATTTCCTCAAACCAGACTTTACTTGGGAATCTTACCTTTGCTGAAATTATCAGAACTTAAAATTAGAAAAAAAAAAAGATGGAGAAAAACAATGTTTCTACACGCATATCTATGGCACATGGTAAACTGGTAATGAAGCTTGGGGTTTTAATGGGCTACCATGAAATAGATTTTAGAATGTGCAGATCACATGTCCACTTGAGATGCTGCAAAGCCTTCTGCTGTGTCATATTTACTCCTAGAAACACACACACACACACACACACACACACACACACACACACACACACACACCTCCAGTACCAGACTGGACTCTTTTCCAAATGACCAGAAGACACTAGATGACAGGGCACTTGGAGGTGTTCCTGAATAGTCAAGAATTTCCTAATCTAGCTGGGTATTTTGTTGTGTCTGATGCACATTATCTTCCTGATAACTGGATCTTTGCCTTAAAATCAGAGAAAGTTTGCCAGAGATGACTGGAAGGTCTTACTTACTCTGTGAGACTCATATTTGCATGATGAAAATGTCATCATGATTTACCTATGTCATTGTGGGGTCTGAGTAGGACTTAAAAATGTCTCAAAATCAACAGGATCCAACTAAGAAATCAGTCTAGGAAACTCGCTGTCCTCTCCAAAGATGCTTCACTTGCAATGAGTGAGAGAATTGAGAACCAGAATAACCCTGTAAGGGTGGTCACAGCATACCCTCCAAGTGACCGCTCACTACTGTCTGTCTGTCTTTCTCTTTCTCTCTCAATCTCCTTCTTTCTCAATGTCTTTCTCTCAACATCTCTCTTTCCCTGCTTCTTTCTCCCCTCTCTCTCCCTCTCCCCTAAAATAAGAGACCAAGAAACCGGTCATTTTCTTACATTCTCTTTTTTCCCACTGGATTAATAGCTACTCTCTAGGGTCAAGCACCTGGTATGACCCGGAATTTCTCTGCAATGAGAAAAGACACCGGGAAGATTTATTGGTCACAGTGCATTGCTAAGGAAAAGATGGACACGCATCTGTATGAGTTTAACCCTTACTTCCTGCAATATGCTAGATTCAGATAAAACCACATCAGTGTCAGGCTTATCATATGGATCCAGTTGAGAATATTCAAAACTAGGGCTGGTGAGATAATGCAGAGGGTAAAGGCATTTGCCACCAAGCCCGATGACCTGCTCAATCCCCATGGCTCAAGGAGAGAATTGGCTCCTGAACATTGTTCTTTAGCCTCCACAAGCATGCTGTGGCATGCCCGTGTCCACGCACACACAAATAAATAATTACAATTTTCAAAGTTGTCAAAAATGTGCTCCACCTCTTTGAGAAAAGCAATAGGATCCCATGCCTGCGCCTTTCAATATCTTAGTTTCAAAGACTATACAACGCTCATAATAATGGCTTGAGAGACCCTTTACCTATGCCTTCTGACTTACACACACACACACACACACACACACACACACACACACACACACACACACACACCATGTGACCTACCTGTGGAGTGAGTTTCCCAACCCTCTGGGTTATCGGCTCATTCATCACCACCTCCACTCGACAGGCATCCTTCTCTTTGGGGATGGCAAACTTCAGATGATCTTCAGACAGGAAGGCAGAACTGCCCTTCATCACCCTCAGGCCCCGGTTGATGCTGATGAAGGTGGAATTGGCCAGGTCCAGAAGCAGTGGGAACAGCAAGAACAGCAGGGCCTTGGGCCCAATACAACCCGGAGAGTTCATGATGCCCTGGCCAGGTCTGTCCGCAGGCACAATCTGCTCAACAAAGCAGGACTCCTGTACTTCCTCCCAGAGTGTCAGCTCACAGTCCACGGGGTGAGACCAGGGGTCCCGATAGCATGCCCCAAGATCTTACCATGCCCCTTCCATTCAGACTCAGACAAGGAGGCCTTTGAGGCGATCTGGGCTTTTTAATAAAACTCGCTGATCACTCCTGACAACGCTGGCAAGATTAATGTGCCTCCCAAGTGCTTTCCTAATCCTGCAAACAGGAGAAGAGGTTTGGAGGAAACGGAGAGAGACCAAAGGTTTGTGCAGCTATTTAAAGAACCGTTCCCAACAAAGGGATCTTTCAGCTGGCCTATAATTTCAGCTAAATTAAAAGCAAATAAACTAACTTGACCTTCAGGCCCACCCGGAAGACAAGGAAGCCATTTCATTACTCCGCTTGTAGCTGTTGTTTCCGGATGCAGAGGACCTCATGGAATGTCAACTGTGTGGTCCAGCAGGATCCCCTGCCTGGTCGCTGGAGCGCAGCAGCAGGTCCTGGAGCTCAGTGCAAGCAGAGTGCTCTTTGCTTCCCGTCCCCTATTTGTTAAGTGAGGGCCACTCTGTTTTGTGTCAGAAACCTGATAGCACGATCTGTACATTGTTTGAGAACATGGGTAATTCAAAATCAATGGAACCCAGCTAAGAAGTATGCCCAACAATGGTCCAGTGAACTTAGATGGGCAATGAGGTCACCTAAGAGACTCTTCAGTGGAAACTGGTGAAGATTATTTTTTTCTAAACAAGCATTCAAGCTCTTGCTTATACACAGTGGGACTTTGAAGAGAGAGTGCCTTGGCTCAAAGTACACAGCGAATGGCGTGTATGGGCATGCACTGACCTCATCATCTACAGGGCTAATTCTGTCATAACACACTTGATTTGCTCAGATGGACTTGTGTTCCTCTCCAAAATACCATGATTATATTTTCTGTTTTTTAAGAACTGAAAAGCCTTTAAAATAAGTGTATTCTAGCATGTCCCTAAATCCATTTAGAGGACTAGAGGCAGTTTGCTATGTCTATGGAGAAGCTTAGTGGTAGAGTGCTTGCCTTAGAAACTTACACCTTCCTAATTTCAACCTTTCCCTACAGAGGAACTGTAGAATAAATAAGTGAAAACGAGGTGAGTGTCAGCGAGTGTTCACAAAAACCCTGCACCACTCCTTTCTACCACATGGCTCCCTGCCCTGCCTGCTCTGCACACCCTCTCATGCCCTCCAAGGCCACCACCACCCAGCAGCTCTCGAAGCACAGCAGTTAGTAGCAGCGAAGACTTTCATGAGCACCACAAGAAAGTCCAAAGAAAGATGGCCAAGAAGTTTAGCTCACCTCTTGTGACAGCCAAAAGCTCATCATAAAAATGCAGACCACTTTGACAAGTAGTTTCCTTATAATCTGTGAGAGAAGTCTGAAGAAACTACAGCCAATGGCAGGAGAAGTCAGCCCGTTGACGATTTTGCAGATGGTGCACAGTTCTGCATAAGGAACGGAAGGGGTGGTCATATGCAGCAAGGAAGTTAGGAAAAGCGTGGGGGTTGGTGGGAAGCGTGGGCAACAACATCTCCTGCGTGCAGGGCTGTGGAAAAGAGGAATGAAAGCCCCATCATCATCTTGGGACAGGACTCACTAAGACAGTGAGCGCCAGCTGGGCCCGAGGAACATTTCTTCAAACCGCAGCTTTTTTCTTTGCTTTCTTAAAATCACGGTGTTTCTCATTACCTTTACCGCAAACAGTTTAAATGAAATGGTTTCAAAGCATTGGTTTCATTAGATCATGCCTTTGATTGATAAAGAAATGTGTTTGTGCTGCTTTTACAAATGCCTTGTAGGGTCCACCTCTAGTACATTAAAGGGAAATTTGTCCCATGTCATTGTTTGAAACCTTTCACAGATGGCATCTGTCCTGTGTCACCTGAGGGGGTGTAAGCTTTACAGATCGGCCTGTTTTTTAATGATGTCAGTCCTAAAATAAAGCTGTTCACAGACTCCCACTGACCATGCTGTCCACACTCAAGCTATATTGGCTTATTTGTGTAAAAATGCAAATTTGGTTGTGGAATTTTTCACAACAAAGTCAAATCATCTTACCATTTCCACTTGTCGTCCAAGATCACACAGAGAAGCAAGCCCTTCAGGAGGAGGAGTGAGGACAGAGGAGAAAAGAACTTTCTGAGGTTTGGGCTAGCTGACTCAACAGGCGAAGGCCAAGGCCGCCGCAAGGGGCCCCTCCCCTGGCACCCCTGCTCAGCCCCTTCCATTGCCTCTCTCTACCCCACTCTGCTTTTTTAAACCACACTTATTTAGTTGCATATATGTGAGCATATATGTGGGTGTGTAGTCAGAGGACGCCCTATGGGACTTGGTCTGTCCTTCCACCGTGGAGTTCCCTGGGTCAAACTCCGGTTCTGAGGCTGGCCTTTGCTCTCTGAGCCATCTCACCAGGCCCCCACTAACATTTGTATGTTAGGCACTAGGGTCCGTTCTTTGGGCCTGTTTGTGTCTTTCCTCAATTGCCAGGTCTAGTTCTTGGAACTGAATACCATTTGCATGTAATGAGCCCCACCCCGCAAGCCCTCACGTTCAGAGTCATTTGTGTTTTTCTACTTGTCATGTCCTGTCCCGTCCGGGCCCCACCCCCCACCCCCGACTCCCCACCCTCCGCCCCTAAGTGTGCATCAAGCATCTCCTTCCCTAAGTAGCCAAATGAAGCTCTGGTTGCCTCCTTTCTGGCTAAGTTAATGGCAACTCCAACTTTTTGGCTGCTTCCTTTTTTGTCTGCTGATATCCAGGCAAAAGACTGTTGGTTCCTGTTTGTTTTTCAGGCTAGATGGGTCCCAGGGCAAATATGATGATTCTAGCCTTCTAGTATCTGAAAGGTCTTTCCCCTGAGTGCCAAAAAAAAACAAACAAAAAACAAAAAAACAAAACAAAAAAAAAAAAAAAAACACCTGTGACATTTTCAGTGACAGGATTGGATGAAGGTGATGGGTGATTGATTACATGACCTGGTACTGCATTTTAGGACACAGAAGACTGTCTTAGCCACAGCGTCGGGCTCTCCTACTGACTTCTCCTGCCATGGGGAAATAAATTCTGCTGACGATCAGAATGAGCATCAAAGTGGATTCATCCTAAGTTACTCTCCTCACTCTATTGGCGCCCAGTGAGCTGAACCCATAGCAGAGAAGTCAGCAAAGCCATGAGTGGACCCCGGACTAACAGAAACTGTGAAGTTAGACCCTGAAGTTGACTCAAGCTGCAAAGGTTGTTCATAGGAAATTGTGTTCATAGAAAATCAATGGTCTTTCTTTCAAATAAGCCCACAATCTAAGCACTGCTTCCCACTTCTGTTGTATCAGCCTGACCCAGTGCCCAACTCTGCTAAGCGCAGCAGCAGCCTCGTGATTGAGCCTCTCTTTGAAGCATTTCTCAGGACCATGGCTGAGATTCCTAAAAAAAAAAAAAGTTGTTTATGCCATGTCACTTCTCTGCTCAAAATGCCCCCATGGTTTCTCATCTTGAGCAGAACACTTGAGGATGATGGCCTGCACGGGCAGAACACTGTCTATTCCTGACTTGCCTGTGATTTCACCTCCCGTCCATCTTTGTTACTCCACAACTCTGCACAGCCATGCTATCCATGCTAGCCTCTTTGCAGTTCCTGACAAATCAGATGAGCCTCTCTCCTTTGTCCCCCATGAGGGCTTCTCTGATTGCTGGTTACTCTGTGGTGACCTCCACACCAACCCACACCCACCCCACTCGCCCCATCTCCCTCACCACTTTCAAGCTTTCTGTCAAACATCAAAACTGCAATGTGGCTACACTCAATTGTCCCGTAAGAGGAGCATCCTACATGTTTCTCCGATTTGTCTTTAACCTTAGAACTCATGACCATCTAAGCAGGCCACTCACTTGTTTATGTTAGCCCTTGCCATTTCCAGAGTCAGGAATTTTCTAATTACTTATGGATTTTTTTCCCAGTGCCTAGACCAAGGTCTGATACAGTCATAACCGTTTCTTAAGTGAGTGAAGAAGTTGGAGAAATAATTCCTTATATTTATTCATACAGACTAGACTTTAACTGGTAATGTTGCTGTCAACTTTTGCTGACGGTGGTGGAACAGGTCAGGCCCCAGAAGCAGGTAGAGCTCTGTGATTTCAAGGACAGCTTGGTCTACAAAGTGAGACATCATTTCAAAGAAGAGGAAAGAACTGCCATCATGAAAAACACTGCCAATCAATCAAAATGTCAAGAATGCTTGCTATTTGTTTTGTCAGCCTGCCACAGACTAGAATCAGGAGACTCTCAGTTGAGAAGATGCCTCCATCACATTGGCCTCTAAGCAAGTCTGCCTGGCATTTTCTTGATTAATGACTGATGTGGAGGGCCCAGCTCACTGTGGACAGTGCCATCCCTGGGCAGGTGGTCCTGCATTATATAAGGAAGCAGACTGAGCAAGCCAGAGGGAGCAAGACAGTATGCAGCATTACTCTATGCCCTGTGCAGCAGTTCCTGCCTACAGGTTCCTGCCTTGCATTCCTGCCTTGCCTTCCTGCCCTGACTACCCTGGATGATGGACTGCAAGTTGCTTCTGGTTAGGATGTTTTATCAGGGATAGAAACCCTAACTAACTAAGATACCGAATAAACTCAGCTACTGAAAGTTATCAGTAAAGGACATATCAACTTGGGGTCAACTATACATATTCAACACTGGGATTTCTAACTCTGGAAAATGCCATTTTCCAAGGCTTTGGATAAGTAGCTATGCAGCCAACCAGCCTTTCCCAGTCAGTACCTTATGCAAACACACAAAGAACTGTAAATCTTTCTGTCCTGTGATTCCTAAGCAAATTGGGACTCTCTCCCACAGAGACCAAAGCAGCCTTCAACTAGAGTGGCGAAACTCCAGACAAAGCAAATGTCCATCATCAAGGAAATGGCGGAACAGAATCAACCTGCTTATACCATGGACTGTGATGTGTCCATACACTGAAATTGAGGGTGCACTACTTAGCTTGGAATCATTTCCATAAAATGCCGTGAAATAGGTCAAATGGAGATGAGAATGTATGTTTTGTTCCATTTGGTAAAACAATAAAAGCTGTATCTCCGTATATTCATACACGTATACAGAAAGAAAGCTTTCTTAGGGGCTTTCTATTGCTGCAATAAACACCATGACCAAAAACAGCTTGTGGGCAAAGGGTTTATTTGGCTTATATGTCTCAATCAGTCTCTATCATCATGTCTCTATAATCAGAGGAAGCCAAGGCAGGAACTGACACAGAGGAGTGCTGCTCACTGGCTTGCTCCCCCGGGCTTGCCCAGTTTGCTTTCACACACCACCCAGGACCACTTGCCCAGGGGTGGTACTCCCCTCACTGGGCTCAGCCTCCCACATCAAGTGACAGTCAGGAAAATGAAGGCACAGACTTGCCTAGAGGTCAAGTCTTATGAAGGCAACTTCTCTTTTTAAGTTCCCCCAGCACTGGGGTGTTGCCAATTTGTGCCTGATGACTTTACATTTTGGTTAGTAATGTGTTAATAAGAAAGGAACATGGGCCAAAATAAGCCAAAGTTTTATTTCATGCCCACAACTTTAAAAAGCCAAATAAACTCCTCTCTGATATAGTTTAAGATGCTAGAGCAAATATCTCTTTCATTCTCTTATGATAACTTACTACCATGTGTCCACTCTCTCTCTGAGATGAGAATGTCTGTTTGTGGCCTGGGAAGTTAAATGTCTACCAGCAGCTCCAGTAGTGACTACAGGCCCGGGAGGACAGTCAGCCCTGAAGCTGGGTTGGCAAAACTCTCAGACCTCATCAGAGAAGTGTGTGTGTGTGTGTGTATGTGTGTGTGTGTGTGTGTGTGTGTGTAGTGGACAGTGGTTAAGGCAGAAACTCATAACTCATTAAAGTACAGAGAACTAGTGACTGGAGGTCTCAGCCACAAATGAGACACCTAGAGCACATTCTTCCCCAGTGCTCAGAGACCATCAGGGAAGCTGGGGTAGAAAGATTGTAAGAGGCAGAAGATGAGAAGGATTGGAGCAAAACACTGTCTCTGACCACGGTACTCAGGAGCTCACAGCAGCTGTGGTTGCCAGCATAAGACCTGCACAAGATCAAGCCAGTCAGCAATCTAGCAAGAAATGGAATGGGGCTCACAAGCCCCGACTCCTAATTAAGATGATACTAGTTGATGGCTTTTAGAGGAGGGATGATCAGTTTTCTCCAAGGGTGTGGCTCCTAGCAGGTCAACCACACTCCAGTGGATGGCCCCATATCCAGAAGTATATGGGCAGCACAAACTAAAGTCAATGGGTAGGACTGAAAAAAAAGAAAAGAAAAGAAAGACACTGGGGCTGGATGGATGCTTCAGTGGTTAAGAGCATTGGCTGCTTTTACAGAGGACCAGAGTTCAATTCTCAGCACCTACTTGTAGTTCACAACTGTCTATGACTCTGCTTCCAGGAGATCTGATTCCCTCTGCTGGCTTTCATAGTGCATAGACATACATGCAGGTAAAAAATAAAAATAAAAAAAGTCATATTATAAAAAACTAAAACAAGACATGAAGTTGGGGATAGGGAAGTTGGGGAAGGAGGTTGGAGGTAAATATGATCAAAATACATTGTACGAAATTCTCAAAATTGATAAAAATCTTTTTTAAGTCCCTTTACTTCACAGTATCCATCTTTATTTCCTTTTATAGAAATAGAAACTTAAACTAAGTACATAGTCACATAGAATACAGTCTCTCTTGCAGTCACATAGAACATAGTCTGTCTTGCAGTTAGACATGGCTATGTGACCAGATTCCAGCCAATGGGATAAAAGAAGTGTCACATGATATCCTGAGACACTTTCTTTAAGAAGTCCCATCCTTGCTTGCTGTCTGTTGCTGTGATAAAAAACCATGTCCAACAGCAGCAGGGGGTGGGGGGTGGGGGTGTATTTTAACTTGCAGTTTTTAGCCCACCATCAAGAGAACTCAGGACAGGAACCTCCTAGGGGCAGGAGCTGGAGCAGAATCCAGGAGGAATGCTGATTAATGGCTTACTCACCTAGCTTGTTCAAATGCCTTTTTTTTATTATTATTATTTTTTAATTTTTTCCCCAAGACAGGGTTTTTCTGTGTGGCCCTGGCTGTCCTGGAACTCTCTCTGTAGACCAGGCTGGCCTTGAACTCAGGGATCCACCTGCTTCTGCCTCCTGAGTGCTTGGGATTAAAGGCATATGCCACAAATGCCCAGCCTCAAATACCTTTCTTATGCTGCCCAGGCTCCCCTACCCAGGATTGGTACTGCCCACAGTGTTCTGGGCCCTCCTACATTAATAAGAAAATGCCCCACAGACATGCCCACAGGCCAGTCTGACGGAGGCAATTGCTTGAGATTTCCTTTTCCCAGGCAACTCTGAGTTGTGTCAAATTGACAGCTGAAGCTAACTATGACAGTCCCTTGTCATTTTTCTTCCTGCCTCCATCTGACCTGTTAGCCAATTTGGGAAGATTTTCAAGTACATCATGCCCCAGGTTGGCAGAACAGTGAGTGAGGAGAAGGCCCTGTGGCATCTCCAAAGCAGTCAACACACTACAACATCTTCCCAGAATTTTATAAGACCAGGTCAGGGGCTCATTCTCCAATTATATCATAGTAGGTCCTTAAATGGGAAATAAGATCTAGTCCAAGTCCTAATGTACCATAGTTGGTGCTTAAATGGGGAATGTGGCCCAGTACAAGTCCTAATGTACCATAGTAGGTCCTAATGAGGAATATGGTCCAGTACAAGTCCTAACGTAACACAGTAGGTCCTTAAATGGGAATAAGATCCAGTCCAAGTCCTAAGGTACCATAGTAGGTCCTTAAATGGAGAATATGGTTCAGTGCAAGCCCTGATGTCCACCTACCAGGAAGAGACAAGAGAAGAAAGAGAAAACTCATCTCATTCCTGAAGCTCCCTTGCCAATGTTGTGCAAGGCTCAGATCAGAACTCTGAAGGTCTGGATTCCAAACCTGACCCTGCTGGCATCAGCTTCCTCTTTTGAAATGGGATCATCCACTCTGTTTCCCCATGAGACCAAATGACAGTTGGTATGGAAGAACTTCTGTTATGAGCCCACATGAATGTAAGTTATCAACGGTCCGAGTTTACCTTCTACTGCTATGATAAACACCACAGCATGGCCAAAAGCAACTTGGAAAGGATAGGGTTTTTCACAATACAGTCTACCTCCATCATGAATGAAAGCTAGGAGGCCAGGAATCTGGAGCATGTCTATCTGGAGCTTTTGTGTCTTGTTTACATTTCAGTTAACTTCTGTATGGAAAACATTCTCTGTTGTTTTTGTTTTTTCTTCCACTTCAAGACATGGCAAAATGGAGAAGGGAAAAGACAGGAACAGGACAAAAAGAAAAACAGAAAAATAGCTAAGACGCTCAAACAATAAGATTTCATGGGCGATGAGGGAGGGTCTTTTATCTCGCCAGGCAAGATGATGGTGATTGTCCTGTCTCTAGTGCAGTGATAGGGTCTGAATGCAGTCAATACTGCTTACCAACACTGGAATGGAAGGAAACCCAGCACACCTTAAGAATTTCATTTTCGCAGTTTGCTTTTGGTCTTTTCCAGATGAAACAGTTTTGTTTGGAGCTTTAGAGGCTTCTGCCCATCATCATGGAGGAGACGTCAGAGATGTTCGAGCAAGTTCTGAACTCAGGGCCTCCTGAGTCCAGCGATGATCAAGACTCCTGTGATGATTCAGTCTCACAGTCAGAAATGTTAGTAAAGGACCTGAAAAAGCTGACGTTCAACCCCAGTGCCGAGAAGTCCCCTTCTTTACAGCCAGTACGTTATCGCCGCCGCCAGCATTGCCGCCCCCGTCCGAAGATGAGGGTGGTAGAGAACAACAGTGAAAAAATCTTGAGAGCAGTCCAAAGTGCCTTTCCCAAGAGAAGAGTCTGCATGCTACTGTCTGTGCAGAAAGATCCTGTAGCAAGGATGAAAAGATTTATGTGGATTGAAAAGACACTAAGAAGCCGTAATGGAGAGAGGGATGAGAGTGAGCCGTTCAGATGCCTCTGCACTTTCTGCCTGTATGAAGGGTGGGGTCCTGCTGAGAATGCTAAAATAGTGCAGAATTAGGACAGTCAGTTCAGGGCTAACGTGTACACTGCCCTTGCTGCTGCTGATGCCTTACAGCAGGTGTGAAAAGCTTTTTTTAAAAAGATCATTAAACGATAGAGATGTGTGAAGTTTGAATGCACAAGAATGCCTTTAGTTTGATCCAAAGAAACAAGAATGAGTCTCAAGTCTGGGGTTAAATACAATGACTTGAGAGAATGTCAGTAGAATTTGGGGATGGTTTGGTTTAGAAGGTAATAATTGGAATAGATCTTTGCATATTCTAATTCACAGAAATTTGTAATAAAGGCAATTTTGCAATAAAAAAAAAAAGAATTTCATTTTCTTGGTCTCAACATAGGGCCAACTCAGCTCCTCAGAATCCACCTGCCAACAGCTTGCTCAGGTCACTGTTATGGGACCTATGAGTCAAAGAGTTACTGGGGTCCCCGGGCTAGACCCCTTGGGGGAGCTTAGAGCATGGCTCTGAGCCACATCAGACTTAACTTGGCTTTTGCAATAGAAGCAAATCCCACCAGCTTGCTTTCAACGTTCAGCTGTTTCACAGAATTTCAAACTTCTCATGTCTCGCCTGCAAATCAGTTCTGCTTTTCCTGACCACTTCCCACCATCGCTTGTCCTTCGTGTGAAAATCGTGTACTCTAAATATTCCTATACAAGCTGGTTCAAATGTGTGGAAATGTTCTGAAAGCATAAAATCACCCTGTGTTGGACTCCTTCTTATAAAAATCCACAAAGGTTTCCGTATCATGAACTGTCCCGAACAGAAGAAAGTCATTTACTATCATTTCATTGACAGGAGAGACCTGTGTGCTTGTATTTCTTTCCTAATTGTGTGTAGCTCAGCTCTAAGAGCAGGTAGTCTCTGTGCTGATGTAAATACTTCTACAATCACCTTGGCACACCAGGAGCAGCAGTGGATTCTCTGCCCTCCAGCTTCTCATAGAGATGAAAATTCCGGTGGCCAATAGCAATGATGCTCCCAGATGAGACCAGCACTCACTGGCCCTCATCTCTGGTTTCACAGAGACATGGAAACCATCTGCCCTCCCCTGCCTGGGCCCAGCACAGACACCAAACCATCGCACGTCTATCATATGGCCTTCTTAATTTGGTTTGTACTTTGCAGAATTTGTGCTTAGTTCACTATTCTTCTCAGCAGCACGTCAAGTAGTTGTTACCCCTTGATCAACTATGATAAGTAGTTCTTCTTATCTTCCGTGTGGGTGAGGCTACAAGGGTCACAGCTTTATCGGTCTATGGTGAACCTACCTATCATCTATCTATATCTATCAGCTACATCTGTCTATTATCTATTTATTTATTGGCTTATTTTGATGTAGAATCTCACGATGCTGTACAGCCTGTCCTCAAACACACAGCAAACATCTGCCTCACCTTCCCAGTGACTGAGATGAGGACCATGTGCCACTGTGTGCCACCACGCCTGGCTCTGACTCACAGCTAAGTTATTACAAGCGCCCTACAAATCCCCTAAGAAAGAAAATAAACCAATGAGAAAATAGAATTTTGTGTAAAACATTGCCGGTTCGTCATCAACCCATCCCACCCACCCAAACATCCAGCGGCCATTAGAGCCTTGGCGAGAACAGGAAGGAAGTCAACACAACTTTTTTACTCTTTTCCACATTAAAATCTTGCAAGTTCCAATTAGAGTAAACTTCAAAGCCGCCTTGAGGGTTTTATGATGTGTTTTTTAAATGACCAAAATTTTTATGCATATATTTTCCAAAATAATATAAATCAAATTTCAAAGTTGTATAAACCTACGGCTGACTATAATTGTCCATGGGACAGCTGAATTGAATTCAAATCACATGTGGCATGAACTGGCCACCAAGGGCATTGACATGTAAATCAGAAAGAGTCCTGGGAAGAAATCAGAGCTGGCCATGTGGTCAGTGGACAAAGTCCTTCTCTGTGTAGCAGACCTTTACCAAGGACTTTAGATCCTCTGTGCCGTTTTCCCTGAAGTAGGAAAGTCTAATCGCCCCTGGTTACAAGCCACCAGGAGTGAGCATCCTAAATCTCCAAAGGTCTAAAGGTCAGAGCAGCAGCAGCAGCAGCAGCAGCAGCAGCAGCAGCAGCACTGTGGGAGAAGTGTCTGGGCTCTTTATCCAGGGACCTCACTCAGGGCTGTGTCTTCCTGTATCCCGGGGACCTCACTCAGGGCTGTGTCTTCCTGTATTCGGGAGACCTCACTCAGGGCTGTGTCTTCCTGTATCCCAGGGACCTCACTCAGCGCTGTGTCTTCCTTCACCCCAGCACCTCACTGCACTCCCACCCAGCCTTGAGCCGTATTCTAAAAAGACAACATGAAGCAGGCTCTTCAGCTCCTATGGAGCCTCAGCTGCTGCCGGAGCCCCAGGGGTGGAGAAGCCCTACAATCTCACCAAACATGAGATTTCCTTAGAGAGACTAGAATAATGAAGAAAAAAAATAGCCTGAAAATTCTAAGGGTTTTTTTTTCTCTCCTTTAAAGATTTTCTTAGTATGCCAATGTACATATTTGTGTGCTTTTTGCTAATAGCATTTTCTTGCTACTTTGATCCCTAAGATCCTTAAATTATATGTTCTGTGCGTTTACTTAAAAAAATTTCATAGAGGAAGCAATGTTATATAGAATGAACCAACCTGCATTTGGTTCATTTAAGAGTCTGCAATTATGAGAGGGTTTGTTGGCTTCGAGGCCTTTAACCCTTGCTTAGTGTCAGGGGTCAGACACTACACTGTGATGGGGGTAGGCAGGCCCCTTTGTTAATAATGCTCTTAAAGGGACATCAGTTCCTTCCGACATCACCGCCTCCAATGGAACTCACTGAGCACAGTCACCATGGCCGTTTGGAAGCATAAGAGAGATCTTAAAGGTTTAACTACTGTAGATAAAAGACCCGGGGCTGTGAAGCAAACTGGGAGGGGTCAAAAGGGTCGGGACCGTGAGAGTCACTGTAACCCAGACGCCAAGGACCAAACAGGGCAAAACAGACCCCACTAGCAAGTGCAAGGTCAGAATGAGGACCCTGGATAAGTTACCTACTCTGTGTTCCTCACATACACAACAATCGCCATCTACTTCCGAAAACAGATGGAGAGAAGTCTGAACAACTCCAGTTTTAAAGCATGGGCTTAATAAGTGTGGTGGTTTTTTTTTTTTTTAACTGCTTAATAAGTGCTAGGTTTATTATGATTATGAGGTCACTTTTTAAAGTCATAGTTTATAAAACCAAAATAATAATAGAGACTATTTTATAGGCATGTTAGGGGAAATAAATGAAAAGATGCATATAAAGGCCCCGAAACCAACGAGCCCCTTCATAATTGCAGACTTCTAAATGAATCAAATACAGGTTGGTTCATTCTATATAACATTGCTTCCTCTATGAAATTTGTTTAAGTAAATTAATTAAAACACACAGAATACATAATTTGAGGATCTTAGAAATCAACTAGCCCACATATTTGATTTTATGTGTCAATTTATTTGTTTCCTCTGAAAATAAGTTTTTGTTTTAAATATAAGATACATATGCTCATTCATTAAAGATACAAAGGAAAAATACACTCCCTGACATCCACAGAAAATACTCAGGTTTCTTTGGGGACCTGTGTGTGGATGGGCATGTTGCGGGGGGGCGGGGGGGGCATCTGTGTGTATATGCACACATTGTTTCATCCTTAATTGGAGCCACACGCTACAGAGAGGCTATCATTCTTTTCCATCAGCGTGTGCTCTATCATAAGCATTTCCCTGAATATTAAACATCCCTTGCTGTCTTACTTTTAACCTGTGCGCTTTGTGCACTACCAGGATGCTTTGCGGGTCCTGCGTTCACTCCGCTGCTGCACGCACACGGGTACTATAACAGACACTCAGAAACCGAGTCTGTTAAAGGCACTGGCTCCTGGCCTGGGCCCACAAGGTAACTATAACAAGGATATAAACACATCACCCCTGCCTTTCCTTTGCATTTCTCCTTCACTTCTGTCAGAGTCTATTTGACTTGACATTAAGTATGTACTCACTCCAGGAGTGAGTCTAGAAACTGACGGTACCGAAACAATCTCTTCTGCCTTCAAGGCTGAAGACACAGGGATGTCGTTCTCTTAACAGTGCAGTCAGAACAAAACCTGGAAGGCCAGGCTGGCCACCCCCATCCATGACAGCTGGGCTGCACCCTGGAGTAGAAGAGTGACCGCACCATGCCACAGTGCAGAGCAGATGTGAGACCAGTGCAGAGCAGATGTGAGACGATAGTCAAGATGACCACATCTTGACCAGGACGACTTGATTACACATACCTCTTGACCTTGGCCCCATCTTTGAAACCTAAAGTTCATGCTAGCACCCCACAGACAAACTCGGGGTCCCTAAACTCCTTTATTTGTTCCAATTTCCAGTGTATGGATTCAATCTCCTTCTCCTGCTTTCCACTGACACTCGTCCCTTCAGTTGGTGTAAGAGGATGGGTGGCCATGTCTGGCTTATCGGGGCCACCTGAGCCAGGCCTCTACCTAAAACTCTGGCTGCATTGCCAGCTACTCTAACAACAGACAATGAAAATCCTTTAATTATAAATTAGTCCCTTTCTCTAAGGTTCTTCCTTGTAATGGACTCCAGGGGTGGAATTATATGATTAACGGGTGTGAACTTATGACTATTATGCCCATGCTTTCTGCAAAGAAGACCCGTGGGTGCCCTCAGCAATTCTTCTCACAGGTGGCAGTACCATACCTTTCCTGACACTGCTTCATTTGCATTTCCGGGCTTGAGCTGGGAGAGCCCACTTCCTTTCTAGTGCGTGGTCACCAGCATTTCCTCTCCTAGAAGTCCCTTCTTCGCCCTACAGAAGAACAGAGATGGCACTGACGAGGCTGCCAACGTCACACACGGCTACCTGAACCCAATCTTAGACTGAGACCTCTGACACTCTGCCCATGCTCTCCCCATCACCCTCTGCAGCTTCCACATCCAAGTGCTGGTCCAGAATGTGCCTCTCATCATAGCCCCTGGAATCTCCCTGGGAAGTGCTCAGCTCAGAACTGTGGGGATGGAGGCTATGCTTGAAGACCAAGAATATAGAAGAATCCACAAGGAGATGCCTTTGTGTGAAAGAGTACGGAGATGTGAGGCAAATCAAAAGAAACAAGAGTTAACCTGGCTTCTGGAGAGTTGGAGGCTTCACAAGAAAAGCTGGATCATCGGGTACTTGATGCTATAAAATGGAATCTGTTGTACTGGTGTGAGAGCAAATCACACAAACCATCAGAATACATTTAAAGCACCTTCTACTTCACTGGAAAAAGATTGCTCACATATGCAGACAACTGTCCAGCGTGTCTTCAGCTGTGCTGTGCAAACTGCAATGTCTTACTTCCATGTCATCAATGATAACACTCACGCTCCCAGATGCCACCATGAAGACCTTCCCGGAAGAGATCTGGGATAAAGGAAATGCTTCTGGTAACTTAAGAAACCTGTTCGTAAGTGGCAGAAACTGTGATGTGGTTTGATCCCTGGTAACAGTACGACAAAAATGACAAGAGATTGGCTGGATTGGGGGTTTGCATCACAGCAAGGAATTCACATCTTTCTGTGAGCACAATCGACAGCCTATGGTTAGCATGGTCATCCGCCCGACAGGGAACATCACTGTTGTTCTGCTAATGACGTGCTACGCCTGTCAAGTTGCCTTCTAAGCAATTGTTGATGGCCATAGACGACTCAGCTTTGCTCAGAGAGGCCCCTTTTTGCAGCAGTCAGTGGTAACTGTAGAAATGCATAACCGATCACGGTGCATGGAATAAGTGACTGCTGAATGCTTAGACGTAAGTGGGACATTCATATCACCTCTCTCAAGACTCATGGAATATAACAGGGTGGAAAGAGTGTGAGATGCTGAGAAAGGGGTGGAGTGTCCTGAAACCCTGACTTCCAGGCATGAGGTGGCTATCCCAGGCTTCAGCTCATGGCAGCTGTGATTACCAGCCCAGCATCTGCACATGAGGCTACCAACATCCTGTCATGGAAGGAGGAGGGATTCCCAGGGTCCATTCTTCCTTAAAGATCTATGTGCATTAATGATGGATGGGGGAAGAAGAGACATTTCCTTCGGTGGAGTAACCACTGGTAAGGTGAATGTGCTCTTCCAGGTTCTTATAAGCAATTCTCATGAAGCTCATGGGGGCAACAAAAATTTGAATGAAAAAGTAGAGGAGAAAGTTTATTGTAGATAGAAGGGAGAGCTTAGGTAGAGGGAGGGACATCTAAGAGAGTCCAGAATAGACATGACCAGGCTGAGCTGGTCCATGTGGGAAGAGGGGAAAGGAAAGGGAGAGAGAGAGGAGAAGGACCAAGTGCAGCAGCCAGAAGGCCAAAGGTCCAAAAGGGGTCAGGTAACCAACATGTCTGGATTATATAGAGAAGAGCCTCTGGGGGAAGGGCCGTCCAGCCACTGGGCTGGAGAGTTCAGGGTAGAGGGTGTGTTATGACAGCCATACCCAGGAACAAGCAGGGACTGAGGGATGCTGGGAGAACCTGGCAGCCAGGTCTGCTTTGATACATTAAATAATCACCTCAGCCTTTGTTTGGGTTTGAAACTTAACAAAAACAAAACAAAACATAGGTGCTAGTTAGAAAGGGGAAGAGGGTCAGCAGGCAGGGAGGAGGACAAGACAGGATAACAGGGGTATGAACATGATTGAAATCATTATGTGTATGTATATAAATATCATAGGAAGTCTATTATGGAGGGTAATTAACATATGCTAATAAAAATTTTAAAATAACAAAACTCTAGAACTAGAAGAAACTTCTCCAAATTTTGCACATCATCATCATCATCATATTAATAAGCATGTATTATTCATGCATACCTGGCTCTGTTTAAATACACTTAATCTTCATAACAACATATGGACAGAGTCTGTGATTATTTCCACGTTGCAGTTAAGGGAACAGAGAAGCAATTTGTTGAGCAAATGCTCATAGTGTGGCTGAGATTCCAATGCCAGCGGAAAGGCCGACGGCCCGGAAGCCTGCAATCCTGGGGCTCTGTGCTCCAGCACACAGTGGTCTGGTCAAGGAAGTGGGGGCCGAAGGAGGCTCTGGCCTCGGCCAGGGTGGGAGAGTCGGTCCTACTGTATGTCCACTGGTGCGATGCAGTGTGGAATGAGGCTAGTGCCCCCCCCCCCCCGAGATGATGGGGGAGCCAAGGAGCCACCGCTCCTAGACGGACAAACCCAACAGAACTCCGGTGGGATGGTTTTCCCTGCCGAAGGTCTGAACGAAGTTTTGAAGATGTCTTCAGCGATAACTTCCTTTTTTTATTTCTTTCTCCCCTGCTCCCCAGTCAGTATGTAGCCCAAACTGGCTTCAAACTTACGACTCCCATGCCGTGGGCTTGTGAGAGCTGAGACTACATGTGTGCCACCATGCTGCACTATTTTTAATAATTAAGAAAACTAAATAAATTTCTGATTGGACATTACAAAATCAAGGAATGCGAGGATTTTTCCCCCGATATAACAAATTGAAGGGAAAGAGAAAACGGAAGCCAACCAAAGACGTGCGAGTCTTTGATAAGGCCACCATTTCTTTAACCAAAGCCTTATTCTTCATTGGAGTTTGTTCCACATTATCAAATTAAGACACAATCAATACCTTTCACGGCTATAAAATAGTTAAGTGTGATAATATCTATACACGTCATTCAAAGCCTGTATGGCCCACATGCGTATACACACACACACACACACACACACACACACACACACACACACACACACGTTGAAAATACATCAAGGCTCAATCAAGATAATTTCCCTTTCTTCTCCTTTCTATCTCAAATCTCTAGAGAAAAATTTTCTAAAAGTCACTATTAAAATTAGCACCTTATGGTAGAATGTGGCTCAGTTGGCAGGGTGCTTGCTTAACATGAAGGAAGCCCTGGGGTCGATTCCCAGCAATCCATAAGTTGGGTGTGATGATGCACCTTTAATTCCAGCATTGGGGAGGTTGATCCAAGAGGATCAGAAGTTCAAAGTCACCCTCTGCAGCACAGTGAATAGGAAGCCAGCCAGCCCTGACCCCCCCCCCCCAAATTGTTTTAAGCACTGTGTTGTGATGGATACATGTCATTGAACATTTATCAACATTCACTGAATGTACATTAAGAATGAGCCCAAATGTAAACTATGGGCTTGGCTCATAATAACGGTCCATTGTGACAAACATCTACTCACACTCACCCAAGAAGTTAATAATATGGAAATCTAGGTGAGGGGTCAGAAGGTATAAGTGAACTTCATATTTTCCATTCACTTTTCCTTAACATTTTTCACAATCTAACATTTATTAATTTAATAGATTTTTCGTTATGTGTATGAGTGTTTTTCCTGCTTGTGTGTATGTAGACGCTGTGTGGCCTGCTGTCCATGGAGAGCGACAGACCCCCTGGAACTGGAGTTAGGAATGGTTGTGAGCTACCATGTGGGTAATGGGGACCGAACCCTGGTCCTCTGGAAGAGCAACGAACATTCTTAGCCACTAAGCTATCTATCTAATCCTTTAAAGTTTTTTAGCTTTTAAGACTTATCCATTGATCCACTCTTTAACATGTCTCATGGGTTAGATTGAATGGATTCTCCTCTGGTTCCATGTAGAGCCAGAATACAGTCCATGTTGTAATGCTGGACCCTCAGCAACAGAAAAAGGTCAAGGCAAGATGCAGGAGGCTGACCCATCTCACTCCGGGGCTGTGGGCGCCAGCTCTCATCTTAGCAGGTTTTCTAGTCCCCTCTGTCCCAGGGATCTGCACCCAAGTGCCTGATGAACACCATCAGGTCTCACTGGCCCTCAGTTTGTGCCCCCGTGTTGACCCCACGGGAATGCACAGCTGTGCCAGTGTCCATTAATGCAGGCCCCGCTGCAGTGTTCAGTGTGGCTCACCGAGCCTAATGGCATTAGGAAATGTGAAACCTAATCTGCCTGCCTGCACAGAATCCGGCCGTAGAGAGCACGGGGTGCAGTGTGTTGGGCAGCATAGTTAAAAACAGCTCAATTTCTTGCTCAAAAATAAAACCTCCAATGTCAGTCTCCCAAATGTCACAGGCCTAAAATAATCCAAATGTCTGAATTGATGTCTGATTGAATAAAGATGCGCAGGAGGAAGGTGTAACTTATAAGAATGGTGTATGATAACTGCAAATCAGACAGAAATATTTTAAGAGTAAATACGGAACATTTTTGGTTCAACACATTTTGGGCATCTTTAAACAGACTATATTCAAAATGCTGGTTTGGAACTGGAAAGATGGCTCAGTGAGTCAGGCACCTGCCACACAAGCCTGAGGATCCAAATTTTGCTCCTCAGACCCCACGTAAAGCTCAACATGGTGATGTCTGTAGTGCCAGCTCTCTTACAGTGAGACACCAGGCAGAGACAGAAAAATGCCCAGAATCACGTGGACCAGAGAGTCTGGGCTGAGTCAGCTCTGAAGAAGAGGCTGTCTCCAATACAGCGGAAGGTTAGAACTAACACCTAACATTGTTCTATGACCACCACATATGTGCCTGCATGTACACACACACACACACACACACACACACACACACACACACACACACACACACACACTAGAATAAAATAAACCAGGGGCTGGAGAGGTGGCTCACTGGTTAAGAGCGCACACAGGCTTCTCTTCCCGGGGACCCAAGTTGAGTTCCCAGAACCCACGTTGGGCTACTCACAATCACCTGTCACTCCAGTTCCAAAGGATCCAATGATTTCTTCTGGCCTCCACAGACAATGGCACCCACATGTACATTCCTCCACACAGCTGCACATCCACACATATAATTTAAAATTTTTAAAAAAATCACTAAATAAAATGAGTGTCGGCTTGCAGTTTGTCTAGCAAGTGGAGCATATTCACTCTGGGCACAAGGTACACAAAGGCAATTCACACTGTGGCGTCACTAAGCATCTGATGAAGAACTCTTCGTGGAAAGCACGCTGCCATGCCTGTTTCAGCAAAAGTTGGCCAATGAGGCTGAGGTTCCTTTGCTGGGATTTGCTTTGTTCTGCTCAGCCAATGCCAGGACACCATTCACGTCATCATGAGACAGAGGCACCGTGTAAGCAGACCACACTGCGACTAGGCATCACTGTCCCAGCCTCAGCCCCACTCCTCTGCCCAGCAGAAAGAGAACAGTTCTGTGAAAGCTTATGTGAGCCTGCATTATTAGAAACATCAGGAACACACTAAGATAAAAAAGCACTTCAAATGCCTGCTCCAGATTAGTGGGTCCCATCTCTAGCTTCATATTACAAATGACCCAAGCATCATTTGTCAGTGTTTCTGATTTAATTTCTCCAGGTGGAGCTCAGTCATCTTAATTTAAAAGACCTCCAAGTGACTCTAATGAAGAAAGGATGCTGGAGAACCATGGCTACAAACGACTGGAAACAGTATCTCCCTCTCCTGTGAGTCTAGGAAGAGGGAAACGAGACTTTAGCATCCACAGACTGACGTTAGGTTCTTGGGTCTGAGAAAGCTCTCAGAATTAGGGAGTCGCTGGACCAGAGCAAAGAAAGCAGGCGGGATTGGAGCTGAGAATGCTACCTCGAGGATCAGTGCCAGCAACAGACCCAGTGTGAGGTGACTGGGCAGGGCTGCTGCAAAGGAGATAAGGAGATGAAGGGCTTAGACGGGGAGTAGAGTCCCAGATCTGCCATCACCAGGATTACCTTTCACTGAGCATAATGCCGAGTCATTCCCTGTGGAAGATGTGCATGCAAAGTTGGTAGCTTCTGGAATTAGAGAATTGACAGAAAGGAATTTAAGTGAAAAATCAGTCTAAAGTTTAACTAGAATCTTACGTCACCACTGGTTTACTTAACTCACTGTGAATCTTGAAAGACAAAGGATATAGGAGGATATATGTACACACACATACACACAAACACACACATTGAGACACACATGCACACAGATGCACATAGATGCACACAGACACACATGCATGCAGACACACACACAAACTAACAATAAGCTTAATTAATCACAAGGCTAATGTTTTTCCTTGTTTCGTGTTCCCACAGTACATGGGATGATACATATGAGGTGATAAACCATGATGATAATGTGTAACATACCACACTCTAGCTGTCTCTCTCTGCAGACAGATTTCGTGTACCGTAAGAATAAGGCGTTAGCCATGCCCCTTACTTTTTGTCTGGGGAAAATATACAAAATAATGTGCTATCTGAGCTTTCTCAGCCTCAATGAACAGCTTTTATAGACGTTACTATTGTTTTAATTCATAGAATTCTCAACTGTTCACACTTCCAGAACCTTCACTCATCACTACGGCACTGTCCTCAAGCCTTATGGTCATGGGGCTCTCCATTCAGCCATGCACAATGTCTTTACACACCGGGTAACCTGTGAGTGCCAATCTGCTATAAAATTCAGTGTCTCCGAGTCATGGGCTCACGCCGTTGTCATCATTTACTACGCTCACTGAAGGCAAATACTGAAATGCACAGGAGTTAGGACCCGGAATCCTCCTAACCATATTTCCCACAGGCTGTGTGTGATTCCCACACATACGGGACCTAACACCAAAGGAACTTACACAGCCATGGATCAGGACATGTCTCTTCATTGGGAGTAAATGAAGACCATGGTTCCTAGTGGATTCATCAACCATCAGTGAGCGCGGCCACAGGCCATCTGCAACACGAAATGGTGCCCAGGCCACCACACACTGTGGTACCACGCACTGCTCCCTCCTAGGTGGAGCCATCAAATCAGCACCACGGTGGGTTTTATGGCCAAATGAGAAAGACAAAATGGGTTCCATCTGGGACTTTTGAAAGATAATACCGAAGTACAAAGCTAGTCAGACGTCCTGCTTGAGGAAATTTCCCTGCGACCCTTGCCTTCAGCCAAACACCAAGTCCAGAACACGCTCTGGGCTGGTTTTGTAAATGGAGCTTTGTATGTAGCTCTGGGTTCCATTCTAGTTTATTTCTCCACAGTGTCTTAATAATCTGGAAGACCAGCTAACACCAACAGGTGGTGGTGCTGGCGCGGCTACACGGCTGACAAGGTGTGACCAGGAGATACGACGCCATGTCTCTTTGTTTGCTATTTAAAACAGTCACATGGCCACGCAACTCCTTCTCTCTCTGACGCGGCACCCACCCTCCGGTTAATCTTTAATTGCCAATCAGTCCCTCTGGCGGCAGCTGTTCTTCTCATCCCATGAAGCCTAAAGGCTTAGGGCACCAGCTACTCTCATATTTAAGTAAAATCATTTCAATAAACACTGTGTGGTTTCGTTCAGAGCTATTGTATAAAAACAGACACTAAGTCAGCAGAAGCCACAGCCAGCAGATCCAAGTCACATTCCATGACATGTGGTGAGCAGTTGTCCGATTCCCCACGATGGGGGAAACACTCAAAGAAGAGAAGGCCAAGTGAATGAATGCAAAGGAAGCAAGGGAAGAGGTCTGCAATTTGAAATGGGTTGTTAAAGCTTTAACTGCTGGGGGGCTGGTCGTCAGGACACACAGCCTGGAATGATGTTCAGTTCCTGCTCAGGGGCCACTTTTACACAGCTTGTAGTGTTACTGTTTCCACTCTCCCTGAAATCCTCCACATTTGTTAACACCAGTGAAAAGCCTCCCCCAAGACGCTCTAAAACCCAACTGTCCCCCTTGGAAAGATTTTCTCTCTGCCATTGTAGAAGACCACATTTTTATTTAAACCCATCACAAGGCATTTGTTCCGTGCTGTCTATATTTGTTTATGAGCTTTGAAGGCAGGGGGACTGAGCTGTCTGTGGCAGGTAGCAGGCTTTCAATGAATGGATTAGAAAATGAAATCAATAGTTCAATAGTTATCGTGTCTTAAGATTTTTTTTAAAACAAGAAAACATGCTGGGTGGTGGCGGCAGCAGCGGCGGCGGCGGCGGCGGCGGCGGCGGCGGCGGCGGCAGCGCACGCCTTTAATCCCAGCACTAAGGAGGCAGAGGCAGGCGGATCTCTGTGAGTTCGAGGTCAGCCTGGTCTACAGAGGGAGTTCCAGGACAGGCAGGGCTACACAGAGAAACACGTGCTACAACTTAGATCCTGCCATGATTACAGGTTACAAAGACACTGTAACTAGTTTCTTCTTTAAAGAAAAAGAAAGAGGGAGGCAAGGAGGGAGGGAGAGAGAGAGAGAGATCATTTCTCTTGAGAGACATCTGGAACTTATCTCATAGTGCTGTTTTAAGTTGTAGAAGACAAACTTATCCAGCTCACAGGCAGCACACACCCTTGAGGGCTGAATGCTGTCACTAAGGACATAATCTAGATCCACAGCCTTGATAATCTGAGGTTGGAAGGATGGACTCAAGCCAGTGCATTAGCTTTCAATAAGCAAAGATGTGTAACTCTATATCTCCAAAATTAACTGCATATGTATGAGAGAAAGCAGACCTGTTTTGGAAGTAATTAGGGGTGGGGGGCAGGGAGGTGCCTTCAGTTATTCGAGGAAGGCAACCTTACATGGCTGTAGGACAGAGAAGCGGGGACAGTCAGGGAATGGCTCCACTTCCATCAGCCTTCCAGCAACGAGAAGGCCTCGGCTCCTTGTCGGAGGGAAGAAGTGAGGATCGTGAGCTTTCTGGATTCCCTTTTGGGTGTGAGATTGAGTTTCCCCTGCCCCCTCTCCAGGTTCTTCCAGTGCCACCGTTTCCTGGCCACTGGTCTGCTGGTCGAGTGGGACTTCTGTCCTTCCTTAAAGGCACCATGTCAGCCCCTGAGCCTGTCTGCTCTGGGCAGCCTCTCTTCCCAACAGCCTCAGTCACCAACTCCTCACTCACTCACCCACTCCTCACTCACTCACTCCTCACTCACTCACCCACTCCTCACTCACTCACCCACTCCACTCATCTGGCTAAATTCTACTGACTCCTTCCAGCTCTCGCTCTCCCAGGCGAGCTTTCTCTGCTCCTGTGGAATCAGCAGTGCTGGACCACCGCAGACATTTCAGCACTATTTGAAGCCTTTTAAAAAGGTTTCTATCTTGTAAGTCACTTCAAGATAAATACCATGAGTCTTCTGCTCACTTGAGTTTCTCTAGTGCTGGGCCGGCTGCTGTATGGAGAAACTCTACAATGTGTGTCAGTTGAATAATTGACCCCAGTGAAACATCAGAGCTGTAGAAAAAAGTGCCGGCGGAGGAGGCGGAGAGTGGGCGCGCATGGGGGGGGGGGAGCCCATGCTCTGCATGCTTCCATGGCTCTGTCTTTTCATTTGCTGACAGTTCAGACTTAAGATGATGCAACCCTAGAGTTTCAAGTTCTCAAACATTCCTCCCTGAAAGGGAAGCAGTTGCTATAATAAAGCAAAATGCAAAGTAACAAGATGATCTACCTCCTTATACATTTATCTGAAACTACAAATCCACTTCTCCAATTCTGGAGCCAGAAGGGTCACAAATATGAAATGACAGTCCGGTTGCCTTTAGTCTTCAGTACCAATCACTTCAGTCTTATTTGTTCATGGACCTGTTTCAGGCAACTTAAGCCATGAGTAAGAACAAAGAGACAGCCAGGCTGTTGGCCTAAGATAGAATCCAGAGCAATGGAGGGCTAGTGTCTGTTCTACCCAATCAGAGGGTGGTGGTAGGCTAGGGTCTGCTCTACCCAGTCAGAGGGCAGTGGAGGGCTCGAGTCTGCTCTACCCAGTCAAGAAGGGGCAGTGGTGGGCTAGAGTCTGCTCTACCCAGTCAGAGGGGGCAGTGGTGGGCTAGAGTCCGCTCTACCCAGTCAAGAGGGCAGTGGAGGGCTAGAGTCTGCTCTACCCAGTCAGAGGGGGCAATGGTGGGCTGGTGTCCGCTCTACCCAGTCAGAGGGATCTGGAAGAAAATTGCACCACCTGTTTCTCTTTTCGTTTCCAGTATTTTATGTAATTTGCTACATTTTTCCTTCTTTCTAACCTTCACACCTGTGTGAGCCCTCTCTCAAAGAAGAATTCATCACTGAAAATAGGCATGCCACGTACCACGTGCGCACGTCCAGCAAGGTAAGTATTAATACCCTCTATTTTACTCTCCAGGCCGCTGGTTGGCCTGACTAAAGTTTTAGGTCCAGGAACACTGCAGCCTGGGTTGGAACTTACTTGTAACATGTACAGATGGCTGTTGTATGAGTGCTATCTTTTGGTTTACAGAATGAAACAGAAACATAGAGGGAACAGCCACATGAGACAG
The DNA here is from genome assembly GCF_049852395.1 of Peromyscus maniculatus bairdii. Lineage (NCBI taxonomy): Eukaryota > Metazoa > Chordata > Mammalia > Rodentia > Cricetidae > Peromyscus > Peromyscus maniculatus. The sequence continues at coordinate 103,905,208 of NC_134853.1, forward strand.
AATTATCATAGAGGGAACAGCCACATGAGACAGAATTAAAGCATTGTAGCTGCGCTGTCCAGGGAGTAGGACCTTCATGTTCACGGGAAAGATGAACCAGGCTTCTAGGGTCTGGTAGGAAGTAGGGAATGTTCAACAGCTTTTCCACATTTGGGCCAAACTTCTCCTGGGGATTTCTACCCTTTCTGAAGTCTTCCTCACTTTACTATGCCGCCAATCTATTGTTAACAAAGGGAGAATTGTTGTGCTTACGAGGAAGGCAGACCCTTGCATGAGATGCCAGGGCTTGCGCCTCAGGAGACAAAGGTGTGTGTGATTCCTTAAGTGAAGACAGCAGAGCATCTGTAAGCACTGAGCAGCCATAGCCTTTGATGGAAAGCAGAGCTGAGTCTCAGGGCGCAGGCCCGGTGTTAGTCCTCATGTTTATCTACGCCCTGTCTCTAGGGGCCAGACAGGAAAATAAAGCTGAGAGTGCAAAGTGACCTGCAACCTGAGCAGCCTTCGAATGATGCCCCAAAGGAGCATTTCTAAGGATCTTTTCCTGCACATTCCCAAATATCACCAACCCTATGAAAACAGGCAGGCTTAAGGGAAAAAACAAACAAAACAGCCAACTATGTTTGCTCTCTGCAAAAACTTACCATCGAGGGGCAGGAACGCTGTGCTAAGTGTGTGCTTACTTTGCAAGATCCCAGCCCTCAGCCTGCAGTCAATCATCTACTACACAGAGCATCTCGGCCGCTGGAGGCTACATTTATCGGAAAAGACAAGGCCCTCTGCTATCTTGATGGCCACGTTTTAAAGTCCTTTGAAACAGTGCTGCAGTCACAGAGGCAAAAAGAGCTATGTCACAGATGAAATACAGCCAACCAAGATTCCACCTGGGAGCAGGGTTTTTGTTTGCCTTTTGTTTTCCCCAGCACCTCAAAGGTCTCTGTTTGAGCCTCTCATCACATGGCACAAAGCTGGGGTGTCTCTTGAATGGAAGGGTCAGGTTGCAAGCTGTGTGCCCTGGAAGCCACAAGCCCTGTCCAGACCACCCAGCTCTCCAAAGAGGGAGCTACATCAGATTCAGACAAGATAAGAGAGTGCCCTCCTGTGTGACCTGGCCCGGAGAGACAGCCTTTCTAGGGAGTTACTTAATCCCCTTGTGAGGGCAGACATTTGTCTAACTCAACACACTTGTGGTCCCGGTCCTTGTGAGAGTAAAATTTAGAAGATACAATTAAGATTTTTGAAGAAAATTGATAAAATAAATCTTTGAGCCTACCCTGCAGACAGATGATTAAGGATTTCATGCTCCGTGTCTGCATTTGGAAGACGGAGCCAGTCAATGTTAGAATAATATCCATTCTTGGGGCTGGGATGTGCAGCTTGTAAGCAAGGTTGGCTCTTGACCCCAGCTTGGGAGAGCAAGAAGGAAACTCGGTGGACCTACCTCCTTTTAAATGTTTAGAGCATTTGGTGGCTAGCCTAAGAGGGTTGGCAACAGCGGAGACTGGAAACACAGTGAGGACAAGGACCCTGACCATGCCATCTGTATTGACCATTTTGGAATCCTTAGAAACTAGCACTGTGCCTGGAATGAGGAGAGAGCAGGAAAGGCCCTTGATAAGCACACACTGGCTACTTTCTACTGTAAATACTGAATGCCATAAAAGTCGGGGATGGGGTTGCGGGCTGCTCTGGCTTTCATTTGTTGTCACATAAGGGCTGCAGCACGAAGAACCACTTCCTGTTCAGTCACCGAGGGTTGGCTGCAGAGAAACTCAGTTTCCAGGAAGAAGCTCCTGCTCTCTTCCAAGACATCCAGATTCATTCAACCCAACTCAGTCCAGCCCAGCCCCAGCATCGCATCATCCCCAGATAGTGAATAACACCCCCAGAGATAAAGTGTCCAGGGCCTTACTTAACTCTGAGGGGCAGGCAGGCTGTCTAGACCAACATCTGACAACGTGCCATCCCAGTACCTACACACTGTCACTCCTGGCAACAGAAAGGCAGATCTGGGGAAGTCAGGTGAGAACCATGGGTAGAAAGCCCTGGTTCAGCAGTCAAGAATGCAAATTTATGTTGTACCTGAGTCATGTTCAGCATCAGCTCATGCTCAGGCTTACTACTTAGACATGAAGTTTGATATTAACCAAAGACATGACGAGAATTTAACTGCCAAGAACAGTGTACGGCAATGTTTGCTCAAATGCAGCATCAGATTGACCTGGAAAGATTCCTGTCCCAACACTGGGTAAAAATCTGTCTTTTCACCAAAACCCAAAGGTCTCTCTCTCTCTCTCTCTCTCTCTCTCTCTCTCTCTCTCTCTCTCTCTCTCTCTCTCTCTCCTCTCTCTCCCTCCCTCCCTCCCTCCCTCCTCCCCCTTTCTGCTCTTTCTCACTCCTCTACCTCCTCAGACAGTCTTGCTATGCTGCCCAAGCTGCCCTTGAACTTGTGATCCTCCTGCTGCAGCCTCCTGAGTGCAGAGATTACAGATGTATGACCCAACGGGCTTCGATTCTTATCTACATTAAGTTTTGAGCATCTAGAAAGGAAAGAAAGCGCGGATTCGGCTAGAAGTCACACAGAACACTTTTTACCAAGTGGACAGACCCCTGGGGATGCCAGCGTGAAACTTCTCCAGTTTTGGAAGAGCCAGGAAGGGCCATAATTTTCCAGAGCAGAAGGCTAAAGAGCTGCTGGATCCTTCCTTGGGTCTGCAAAGCAGCCCTGAAGAGGTTAATCTCTCCAGCAACACTGGCACCTATAAACACTAGCTAGCCCTTGAAATGCTCTTTCTAAGCCACATCACTCATCAAGACTGAATGCCACAGTAAACAAAGCAAAAACAAAGCAAAACCCAGAAACTAAAATTAAATGCCTTAAAAGTGATTTCTGTGCCCCAGATGCAAACTCTCAGAAATTATTTACTTACTACAGCACTGAAGTCTCTGGACCAAATCTCATTCATGAGCTGAAAGCCTAACCGCCAGCCACACTTCAGAACAATGATTACCTTGCCTCCCTCACACTGCCTTTCATCACTACCAAACAAGACTCATACTTTAAAACAACATATCCAAATGTAATTAAGCTATTCAAAGGTTCCCAGAGACCACCCATGCTCTAGATTCTGAGACCCTGGGGACATTATTTGTCCTGTTAATTTCGAATCTTTTCTCTTTGCCATTCCCTGTAGCTGAGAGAAAATACTCTAACTTCAGGGAAATTCTCACAAAAATGTAAAACAGTTATTTCCTTTTTAGTGCCCCTGGGGGTGGAATCAGAAGAGTTACGCAGAGGTGGAGGGGCCAATTCATCTTTGGCATTTGGTTTGGTAACACGCAAGTGCCCGCCTTCTGAGTTAACAGAATTAAAGTTTTGCAAGCTGCCGGCAGCCTTCGCTCACTGCTGCTCACAGCTGCCCACCTCTGGGGCACTCTGCTAACAGAACAGTCACAGTCAAGAGCAGACAAGCAAGGGAAGCAGGTACTTACAGGTGGTGGTTTTCTTTCCAAGCCAAGAGCTAGACACTCCTGGAAGTGGAGGGCTGGTCACTGACCTGGTAATCGAGTTTAAAATGTTTTCAGAGGAAGAGGGAGAAAAAACATCCCAGCAAAAGAAGAGAGCTGAAATTCCAGTCTTTCAAGTCAGCTGGGTTTAGGTTTTCTTTGTACTAAAAATCCATTAACCCACACAACACAAATAGGGAGAGACTTGGAGATCCCAAACGCACACTGTTTGCCGGTCTCCTCCACAGCCGCTGCTGTGGCTCTGGAAACTTACTTCCCCAGCGCCAAGTTTCTGGACTCCCCAGAGAAGGGCGTGTTAAGGAGGGCGTGGTAAGGATGCCTGCAACTGTTTGCAGGGAGCCCGACCCCCCTGGCGGGCAGCCTCAGCTCCGGTCCCTTCTGCTTGCTAGTTGGTCAGCAGGGACAAAACTGAGCTTTTGTTAATAGGTCGGATGCTTCTCTTCCCAGCTTTCTTCCTCACTAATACCGCTGGCTGAGCCGAAACAGTCTCTCCTGTCAACAGCACACCACACACACACACACACACACCACACACACACATACACACACACTCACACACTCACACAGGCAGGGATTCACTCTGACACACGTGCATGCAGGCTCAGGCTGCACACACACATTCACACAGACTGTTCAAGCACACTTTTCCCTGCCCCTCTTTTCCTGGGGGCAGCCCCTGCTCTGAAAGGTCTGTGTTTAAATTCCCAGGCCATGCTCAGCTTTGGGAAGGGGTGGGGGAGGGGACTGGCCCTTTTGAACTTTTGTCATGGTTCTGAAAGGAAAAGATGCCAGAGTAGATCTAGATCCTGGATTCTAATTTGAAGAACACTTAGCTCTTCATTTATAAAGGATTTCACGTGTCTGCCAATTCAGGTCCATGACACACCAAGAGGCGCCCTCTCAAAAGTGACTCCTGCAGCTCATCTCTGGATCCAGTGGGTAAAGGGCTTACAACTATGTAAGAAACTGCCTCCCTGGAGTGTATGTAGTCCCACCAGAAGGAAAAGCAGCCTGCTTTCTGGCTGAACTTCCCAAGGAGCCAGAATTGAGAAGTTGGGGCAGGACCTCCCTTTGGGAAACAGCATGTGGAGACTTGTTCAAACCTTAGCCCCAGGTAAAAGCTGCTGCAAACCCAAGACACACACACACACACACACACACACACACACACACACACACACACACAGGGCTGGTTTGAGGACCCGGGTGTGGGAAGGAGTAAACACAAAGTACATGGTGTACAAGTAGGACAATGGAATCATGAACCCCATTGTTTATGATGATAAATTGTGCAGATTTAAAAATAGATACAGCCAATTCCATGTGAATGTGCCGACAATATTGCCATGCCCCTTCCCAATTAGGAAAGCAGGGGTGGAAAAGAACGGGGTGTGGGGGGGGGGAGCAGGGGTGGAAAAGAATGGGGGGGGCACAGATACAGGAGCAGAGGAGTGAAGGAAGGAAAGGGAGAGCAATAAACAAAAAACTGAAAAAACGATACAAAAGAAGAGAGAGAAACAATTCCTTTGATTTTTAAAGCACGCTTTGTGGAAACTTCCTTAATAAAGGCACACTGCGCACTTACTCAGAGTCAGTGGAGATTTAGCGTCTCCGAGCAGCCTTGGCTTCCTGGCAGAGCTGTGAGAGTAAGTGGGTAAAACTTGAGTGAGCGGGCTCTTTATAAGGTAAACAAACACTATAAACAAGCACAGCGGCAATGGAGCAAGCATGTGTTATCTGAAAGGGCAAGAGAGCAAGCCACCACGATGACGGAAAAGAAACATGGCAAGCTAACTGTGCTTTCAAATGGAGTTCAAAGTTTTCCAGGTCGTGACTCTCTCTCCACCAAAGAAATGGAGACAGTTTTAGATGCTATTAGTTGAAATGAAAAATCCACTTGGTAAATGCTAGCCTGTGTGTGTGTGTGTGTGTGTGTGTGTGTGTGTGTGTGTGTGTGTGTGTTTCTCCTAATATCAGGGCTAAACCAGGCTTGTGGATTAGCCTAGAAACACAAGCAAATACCATGAGAAAAGTCCTCCAGTGTCCTAAGGTAAAAGCGAACATAGACTGCAGCACACACCAAGGTGCCTGCAGTAAAGGCAATCCCTGCAATGCTGATTATACAGGTCAGGCTTGCTGTAACTGAGCTGGACACAGTCCAGAACGGACAGCAGAGATGGCCAGAACATCCTGAAATCTGAAGTATTATTTATGTAAATAATTCTCTTATATCATCCACAAAAGAATCGGGGCCTGTAGAAATAATAACATCTTAATCAGTTGGTATTCTTTGAATGAATTCTTTAAAATGCAAAGCCCAGATGTTTACTAAAATAGGCAAAGAAACAACAAAGAGCTCCTCTGAAAGACAGGCTCCCAGTTTAGTGTCAGGGGGAAAAATGCATTTTATTTCTAGCCTTGGCTGGAATGATAAAAATAGAAAATGACACTCACAGGACAGTGGCCTGTCGGTGGTGAGGGACAGAGGCACAGCTCCACACTGCCACCCTCAGCACTGTGAAGAGTTCTAGACTTCTAAGGATGCCAGGTCAAGCCTAACCAGGACTCCTGGTTTCAACTCTAGAAAGAACTTTAGGACTAGCCAGTCTATGGAGCTAGAGTGGGAGACTTTGCTGAAGATATTTTAATATAGGCTGAGCAGGTGTTCTAGTTTGCTTTCTGTTGCTTTGATAAAGAGCACGATCAAAAGCAACTTGGGGAGGAAAGGGTTTATTTCATCTTACAGCTTCCAGTCCTTCATGAAGAAGTTAGGGCAGGAATCTGGAGGCAGGAAATCTAATGCATCAGAAACCCGGGAGGAATGATGCTTTCTGGCTTATCTTCAGGCTCATGTTAGCTGCTTTCTTATACCTCCCAAGAATCACCTACCCAGATGTGTTACCACCAACAGTGCACTGGCTCCTCCCCCACCAATCATTAATCAAGAAAATGCCACATAGATGTGCCCACAGGCCAGTCTGGTGGAAGCATTTTCTCAGATGAGGTTCCCTCTTTCCAGATAATTCTATCTTGTGTCAAATTGACAATGCACAAAACAGTACAACTGACCCCTTGCAACCTGACATCCAAACTCATCACTAGTCTGTCATAACCTCCTCTCCTTTGTTCCCTAGATCTTACATTAATATTAATATAGAACATATTACAATTTTTTAAAATCCCAGTCTTTGAATTTTTCAACATTTTAAAAGTCTAATTCTCTTTTAAAATGCAATGTCTCTTTAAGGGCCCCAAGTCTGTGGGCTCCTAAAAAAATAAAAACAAGGAAGAACCAGGGCACTGTGACAAATCAAATCAAATCTAAACTCTAACAGTGTAAATAATTCAGTAGCCAACTTTTTGGACTAACTCATGATCTTCTGGGCTCCAAAGAGCTTGGGCGGCTTCACTTCTCAGGCCCTACTACCCACAGTGTATAGAGTTTTCAAGGCTCAGGCAGGCTGCATTTCACACCTGCCCCCGTCCTTGATGGTCAGCCCATCCAGTTCTGGCACCTCTGATACGCTCTGCTCTCGGCTTCGACTGAAGCTGTACCTTCACCAATGGCCTTTCAGGGCTATCTTTGGGGACTCTGACCCTGTCACATGGTACCAAGTCTCAGCTGTTCTCCTTGGCCTCTTCAGCCCTCCAGCTCTCATGCCACCAAAACTATTTGGGAGACCCTTACACATCATCAAATTAGCTGCCAGCTGGAGACACTGCCTTAATCCCTTCTAGACCACAGCTCTGTGTGTTGACCACAAGGAAATACTTCCCAGATCCCGCACGTGAAAGGCCTGGTGGCCAGCATAAGGTGTTATTGGGGGGCATTGGAACCTTTCAGGGTGGGTGGTAATTGGAGGAAGTTAGATCTGTGAGGGAATGTTCTCAAAGTGGATATTGAGACCATGTCTGCCCACCCTTTCTCTTTATTCCTCTGCCCCACCACGACACTCTCTGCCGGGCCACGGCCTAAAATCAATGGAGCCCAACAGCCCTGGGCTGAAACCTCTGAGATTTGGAGGCTCTTCCGTTACGCTGTTTATCCTGGGCATTTTGTCATCAGCAAAATGCTAACACATTAATAATGAAAAGAGAGACACAACAAAAATCAACAGCTATTCGTTTGAAAGTCACCAAAGCCCAGAAAACCATCAACCAAGCAAGAATCCCAGAAGAGTTTGTATACCTTATCAAGAATATACTGCTATAACTTCTACAGTTCAACACAGGCTAGAAAAACCAAATAGCATAAGAAAAAAAAAATGATGCCTAAGGATAGCAAGGAAAAAAATAAACCTTTTGTCATTTCTGGAATAAGTGTTTATGTAAAATCATTTAAAATTACTGATTGACTTACTAAAGTATTTATCTGCTCTAAGATCAACATGCAAAAGTTCATGGTACTAATATATACCTGTACCAACTAACTCCTACAGAAATAATCCTAAATATTAATGTTTTACATGACAAGAATTTTTAGTAAATAAGAAATTATGGAGTTGGCACTGGCAGGAAAAAAAGCAAAGAAAATGGACAGCAGAGCATGGAAGACACTCATTCATACATATGCGCCATCAAAACTGCAAGTCAAATAGGCCATGCATTTTTCTCATTAGTAATTAACTCAAACAAAGCTTCAAATGCTAGCATTGAACTGATCTTATTTAGAAATATAAAAACCCCATCAGTCACTGGACAAAGGCTCTATGATGACAGCTAGGTTATTTGCTAGGCTGGTCACTAGAGTAGACCGGTCCAGGCACCCTCTGGACCACTGCCAGCAGACCAAGGTGGGGTCAACCTTGTGGATTACTGAAAGCCTCCCTAGCACCCTGCCTCTTCCTATTCCCATGATGTCCTCATCTATCATGGTATCTTCCTCCCTGCCCTCCCACTCTGTCCCAGATACAGAGATCCACGGCCAGGCACCAGACTAAGCTCCAGGAATTCAATTGATGAGAGAGAGGAGAGATACTACAGGCAAGGGACGTTGAGATCATGATGGGAGGACATGCAGAGATGACCAGCCACACTAGTGGAAGCCCATGAACTGTGGATTGGTGGCTGTGGAGGCCCCATGGGACTGGACTAGGCCCTCTGAATATGGAAAATGGTTGTTTGGCTCGAACTGTTTGGGTAGCACCCAGGCAGGGGGATCGGGATCTGTCCCTGGTCTATGGGCAGGCTTCTGGAATCCAGTGCCTGTGGTGTGACACCTTGCACAGCCTTGGTGCAGTGGGAAGGGGCTTGGACCTGCCTAGGCTCAGTGTGCTGGGCTCTGCTGGCTCCCCTTGGGAAACCTAGATTTGGGGAATGTGGGCATGTGGGCATGTGGGGTGGGTTGGGCGAGAGAGCTGGGCGTGGGAGGACAGAGGAGGGGGGATCTGTGGATAGTATGTGGAGTGAGTAGAAAATTTCTTAATAAAGAAAAATGAAAGAAAAAACAAATAAATAAATCTATTTCAGAAACAACAAAAAAATAAATAAATATAAAATCCCCATCAGGAATCTGATGGGGGAATGTCTTTCCGTATGCTGCAAATATGTGTTGCTCTGATTGGTTAATAAATAAAGCCATTTGGCCTATGGCAAGGCAGCTTAGAGGCAGGTGGGAAACTCAAAGAGAGAGATAGGAAGAAGGCAGCCGCCCAAGGAGCAACATGTAATGAGACGCAGGTAAAGCCATAGAACATGTAACGATACATAGATTAATAGTTATGGGTTAATTTAAGATATAAGAGCTAGCTAGCAAAAGGCTAAGCCATGGCCATGCAGTTATAATTAATATAAGCCCCTGTGTGTTTACTTGGGGGATGAGAGTGGGAGAGATTTGTCTCAACCACCAGGACCCAGGAAATTTTCTGACTACAGGAATCCTTTTTATTTGCATTTTTACAGGAAAATGTACCAAAGACCACATAAAGTGTTTACTTTGAAGTTGTCTTTCATTTTAACCATGCTTGTGTGGTATGGAGAGCTTAGAACCAGGAGTTGTGTTGTGTTTCCCAGCATACCTTAGCATACCTCACGAAGTGGAGAGTCTGCTTACTGGCTGTTTTAGGGTTGCTGTTGCTTTCAAGAGACACAATGACCACAGCAACTCTTACAAAAGAAAACTTTTAATTGGGGTGGCTTACAGTTTCAGAGATTTAGTCCATTATCATCATGGCAGGACATGGCAGCATGTAGCAGACATGGGGCTGGAGAAGGAGCTGAGAGTACTACATCTTGATCCACAGGCAATAGGAACTGAACTATAACACTGGGCATGGCTTGAGCATAGGAGACCTCAAAGTTCACCCCCACAGTGACACACTTCCTCCAACAAGGCCACAGCTACTCCAATAAAGCCACACCTCCTAATAGTGCCACTCCCTATGGGGGCCATTTTCTTTCAAACCACCACACTGGCTCTCCGTACTTTCTAATGTGGTTCCAGGAAAACATCTTAATTCAGGTTCTCTCAATATACAATGCCTCTCATGAGCAAAGTCTCAGATTGGATCCCTAGCAGTGAAAAAGAAAAATCACAGCAGCTTAGAGCTAACCAAAATATAACTACAAACAAAAGATGCTTTTATATCTTAGACGTGAATGGTGTGAGTCTATTAACAAAGCCATGGATTTATCTGAAGAAGAAATGAGGCTGAAGCCAGATACTGGCTGTGCCTCCCAAAATCTAGGGGTTAATGAGCCTTAAGCCAGGGACTGCTGATAGCTGGAGCAGCAGGGATGATTGAGACCAGTGCCTGCTCTCAAGAATCTTGATCCAGGCAAGAATTAAGGTAAGACTACAGAGCAGATTGGGAAGGGACAGGAGTAGATTGGTGGTAAAGCATGTGGTCCAAGGGATCTGATACCCTACCTGCTTCTGGCCTCCATGGGCAACTGCACTCACATGCACTCCCCACCCCCATCCCCCATCCCCCACCAATATATGCACATGTGCAACTTAAAAAAATGAAAACAAATCTTTAGTTTAAAAACTACCCACCCAAAACCCAAAACAACTCAATCAACAAATGGACTAATAAAAGGAGCAGACAGTTGCCAAAGGGTGAAGGGCAAATGGCTAACAAGCCTACTAAAACTGTTGACCTCATTAGCCATCAGAGAACGTAAATTAAAACTACAGCGAGTTCCGTTTTCACTCCAGCCAGACTGGCAGACATCAAGGAAACAAACAAGGACAATTGCGGGTAAGAAAGCAGACAAAGGGGAACACTCACATGGCTGGTGGGAATGCAAAACAGTCCAGCCTCTAAGGAAATCAGTATAGAGGTTCTACACAAAAGCTAACAATAGATCTCCCACATGATCCAGCTACCCAGCTGTGTGACTCCTGGGTATTTACCTAAAAGACTCCAAGTCAGCATATCAAAGATATTTGCCTATCAATGATTACAATTATGCAACCAACTTAGGTGTCCAACAACAGAGGAATGCATAAGGAAATTGTGGTATAGAAACACAATGGAATTTTTCTTCAGACATAAAGAAAAATGAAGATATGTTATTTGCAGGAAAATGGATGCAACTGGAAATAATCATGTTAAGTGTGTTGTATCAGTCACAGAAAGACAAATGTCACACGTTTTCTCCCCTTTGAGGGTCCTAGACTTTATAGATAGATAAACGTTCTTGGGTTCTTTGTCTTATTAATAAAATAATTTAGAAATGCACTCACAAACGAGTTGAATACAATTGTATTAAGTTTGAAAGAACAACAGAGCAGACAAGATGTAATTTTCAGCAGGAAGGAGGATGGTTTAGGCAGAAGAGAGAAAGCCATGTCTTTTTAGTTATTGTTCAAAAAATCCAGAAAGCTCAGCAATGAAGGTTGGTGAGCAGACACATGGTGGAAGTGGGGGTGGTCTAGAGAAAGCCCAGAGTGTCAGGGAAAACATGCTTAGGTTTTAGCCAGTATCCAAAAGAAAAAGAGATTAAGGAAGAAAGGAAGGAAGGAAGGAAGGAAGGAAGGAAGGAAGGAAGGAAGGAAGGAAGGAAGGAAGGAAGGAAGGAAGAAAGAAAGAAAGGAAGAAAGAAAGAAAGAGGAAAAGTACATTTTTTTCTAAGTACTTCTGATGTGCTAAGATCTGACTATTCTTATGTCAACTTGACACACAAACTAGAGTTATCTGAAAAGAGGGAACCTCAATTGAGAAGATGCTTCCATAAGATCCAGCTGTAAGGCATTTTCTTAATTAGTGATTGATGGGGAAGGGCCCAGCCCATTATGGGTGGTGCCATTCCTGGGCTGGTGGTCCTGGGTTCTATAAGAAAGCAGGCTGAGCAAGCCATATGAAGGAAGGAAGTTAGTAAGCAGCACCCTTCCATGGCCTCAGCATCAGCTTCTGGCTCCAGGATTCTACCCTGTCTGAGTTCCTGTCCTGACTTCCTTCCATGATAAACAGCAATGTGGAAGTGTAAGCCAAATAAACCCTTTCCTCCCCAGCTTGCTTTTTGGTCATGGTGTTTCCTTGCAACAATAGAAACCCTAGCTGAGACATGCTGCAGGATGAAAGTTCTACAAGACTCTGCAGGCATGTGAGGGAGTGGTTTGGGAAAGGATGAGTACATTATCTCATCAAAGGGATAATTATTCCTCCCATATCCATAGCATGGCATTAGATAAATTCGCCTTCCTGAGGGTAGTCTTCTTCACTGGGAATTGCCAGGCCCAGTCGGATTAACTCTTAATGGAGGAGACAATAGTATAGAATGTTCTAACCTTTGGAACAGATCATAATGACCATTCGACCAGGAGGCCCAAGGAGGAGCAAAGCTGGTGTTTACTTTTTTAGTATTAGCAGAGAAGTGAGGCATCTCACGGCATCTACAGCTACTGTAACATTCCCCTCTCAGTAACTGAGATCCTCACATTATTTAGGAACCACAGCAAGGATCAGAGCCGCCAATATTTCTGGCATTTCTGGTCTCCAGTCAGGACAGCACCAAGGCTTGTGGCCAAGGACAACAACTGAGGCCCTTATCCCTAAATTGCTTGCTTAGTTTCTGTCTCGTCTTCACTGAGAAACAAGGGGCACTAGCGGGAGGAGGAGAGGAAAGAAAGAGAAATGTAATGGAGTATTGGGGGGAAGGGGAGCTATGCTCAAAGTATATCTCAAACGTGCCAGAAAACAGCCTGATGTAAACTCGTGTTACTAAAATGATTGATAGTGTATGAACAGAGAGCATAGGAGGAACAAAGATGGACTCCAGCGCAACCGAAGCACTGAAAGGAGAAGACCCAGAGATGACTTCCCAAAGGACCCAACTGCCAGGGCTCATTCAGAAACAAAGACTAGGACAGGGGAAAGGTTATTTAACTCGGAGTCCCTGCAAAGTTGAAAGAGTTGAGACGCCTGCAGTTTGCTGCCAGCAGAAAACAAGGAACTACGTGTCATTGAAGCTTAAAGCAAAAAGTCAGGCAAACGTTAGATTTGGGAAGTGTGTTAGCTACTTTCCCATTGTTGTAATGAAACACCATGACCACGGCCACTTATGGAAGAGAGAGTTATTTGGGCTTATGTTTCCACGGGGGTGAGAGTCCGACCGAGAATTGTGGCAGCAGGCAGCAGGAACAGCTGAGAGTTCACATCTCAAACCACAAGCCAGAAGCAAAAAGAGAAAACTGGGATGGCAAGGGGCTTTTGAAAGCTGAAAACCAGCCCTCTGGTGACACACCCCTCCATCAAGGCCACACTTCCTAAACCCAAACAGTCCCACCAATTACCGACCAAGTACTCAAATACCTGAGCCTGTGGAGGACATTCTTATTCAAACCACCAAATGGGGGGAGGTCTTGAATGACTTGTCATGGAGCTTACTTTCTGCCCCATTGGCACAAGAAAGCTGCTAGAGGCTATAAGCCAAGAGCTAGTTCTTCCTTGTCTAGACCACTCAAAATAGAGAAAGAGCCACGTCTCTGGCTTCTGATGATGACGTTGACCTAATGCAGCAGGCTCCTCTGTTCTGTGGCAATCTCTCATGACTACAGCCTGGGTGTCCCTGTAGTCAACCGTCCTTACCTATGCTTCCCTGGCAATGCTTAGGGCTGCTTGCTCTTCTCTCTCCGTCCTGATGAACACTCACTCTCTCAGTCAGACCCAGTCTCCCACAAGGCACCGTATCTGTGCTTCTTCCAACACACTCATGCACCCCTCTGTTTTCTGAGTAGCTTGGTCTTTTCTTTCTGGGGTTTTACAGTCATGATAACGACAACCAACTCAGCATTTTCATAGCATCCAGTTTCCTCCTCTAACAAACACTATCACTGAAAAAAGGATGGAGCTCTCCTCACACCTTCTGCTTCCCTTATTCTAGTGCCTCGGGGGCATTTCGGCACGTGTTGGTGATGGGCTCACAGGATGCCTGGGAAGTGTGCTGACACCAGAGCATCCTGCCATGAGTCATCCATTTATGAAGAAGGGAACATAAGCCTCTTTAGAGTTTTTGGACTTGGATCCAATGGGACATTTAGCTACGTATCCCCTGAAGTTGTTTGGATAAAATATGCTGTGGACCCTTCCTCACCATCAACTGTGATTGCCCATGGAATTACCAGGGAATCAAGAAGACAACACTGGATCCAAGAAACTTCACCTCCCTAGAATTTCAAGACAGAAATTACTTGACAAGGTATTCTTTCTATGCCCATTAGAACACTGTCATCCTAGGTCTTTTTGTTTTGTTTTTGTTTTTGTTTTTAATATCCACTATCATAGTGTATGGAATAAGGATTTATTACTGGTCTACCCCATGTTTTTCTGCCAAACTATTATTTCTCTCAATTTCTGTTACAGTATATTTAAACAAATGAGGGTTTGTCCTGTTTTTATATCCTTAAATAGCCACATCTCTATAATTGATTCCTCACTATTGTTGGTAGACTACCAAATGTTTTGTTAAGTCTTGGTTCTTATAATGGCCCTTACTTAGGGTTTTGTTTATATATTTATTTATATTTTGAGACAGAATCCCAAGCTGGCTTCAAAAATTTGATCTTACTACACATCTTCAAAGTACTGGGGTTACAGGTATATACATTACCACATCTGACGCCTGAGGCACAGCATCCAGTGAGCAATGCTGTTGATTCCATATATGACACCAAGGATGTAAGGGGTCTAATGAACTCCTATATGCCCTATCTCAGGTGGGTACTTGTGCTCATCTGTAACAAATGCTCAAACTGCTTGCTACAAATTGTATACATAAAACAATAGTCTATATTGCTGTGGAATGTTCTGTATGGCAAATGTGTTGCTCTGATTGGTTAGTAAATAAAACACTGATTGGCCAGTAGTCAGGCAGGAGGAAGTACAGGCGGGACAAGGAGGAGAAGAATTCTGGAAAGTGGAAGGCTGAGTCAGAGACACTGCCAGCCGCCACCATGACAAGCTGCATGTGAAGATGCCAGTAAGCCACAAGCCACGTGGCAAGGTATAGATTTATAGAAATGGGTTAATTTAAGATATAAGAACAGTTAGCAAGAAGCCTGCCATGGCCATACAGTTTGTAAGCAATATAAGTCTCTGTGTTTACTTGGTTGGGTCTGAGCGGCTGTGGGACTGGTGGGTGAGAGAGATTTGTCCTGACTATGGGCTAGGCAGGAAAACTCTAGCTACAATATATAATGTAGCTTATTGTAAATAGTGGACATAATGAGGCTTGTTGCAAATAGTATATAGAAAGTTTTCCATTTCTGTGTCCATTTCCAATGCTATTTCATTGACATTGATTTGTTTGATCTTTATAAAACACTTCAGTTCTTGGTTTTATTGAAAACAGGAAAATCAATGAGATACCTGTATTACTACAAGGGGTTGCCTTTGAGGCTTCTTTTCAACTGCATTCAGAATCTTAGGGGCCATTAGCGATGAACTGGTCACATGGGTGTTCATTTTAAAGAAGAGAAATTCAAACTCCAGAAATATGCTCATATTATCAGCACTGACGACAGGACTGAAATATAAATTCTGGTCCTTTCATCTGAGGCAGGATCCCAGTGAGCTGATATTTCTGGAATGCACCTTTGCAATGTGTCCCACGCATTTCAATTCTCCTGTGGTAGGACAAGAGGAAGAAGAGCTGTCCAACTTTGGCATTCCCATCTGGAGTGATGTCAAGGAGCCTTCCATGGGTCTGAGACCACTAGTCCTCTAATCTGCAGAGCCACAGAGCAGCTCTCCCAGAGATAACAAGCTCTCTAAGGTTGGTTCTCATGTATAGGTCCATCTTCAACATAAAATATAATTTGCTCATAATTGAGGAGCTGATGTAAATGTCAATAGTTTGAGCAGCTTCACCATGCATGGCAGTGGAAATGGCACAGGTCAGAGGGTCAGGAGCTGAGGGAAAACTTTGGCATTTGAAAATCACATTTTTATCTTTCAGAAACTCGATTCCCTGGTATATACAATAGAGTTATGCCTTTGTACATCTCCAGACCTTGACATGAATTTAAAATAGAACAATATAACTAAAGAGTCCTTTGTAACCACTGAACTGAGGATTAAATGCTATTAGATTAGTCAATGTGAGTAAAGTAATCATAGGTGCAACAGAATAGACACATTATGAACTATCAACAGTAGTCACACTCTTTAGGAGAAAATAAATGGGACACTTAATATTCTGAGGAGCAGAACTTCCTATACACTGGAAGTTTAAATGTTCTATAGGATTTCTAATATTGTCTGATATTCAATGTGTATAAAGCAAAATCACACTGATCTCAATTGCAGAGACTGATGCATTTACACACTGCTCTGTACTCAAGTAACTACTGTCTAGGACATTTCCAGCAACCCAGAAGGTTTCCTCGTTCCCTCATCTAGTTGATACCCTCAGACATACCCACAGGGCTAGATACTATTCCAGCTTTAAGCACAGTAGATGGTTCTTGTCCAGTCTTGAGCTTTGTATCCATGCAACCATGCAGTAGGGATTGCCTAAATCTGGCTTCTTTCAGTTAACACAGGCTCTGTGAGAGTTATCCATGTTTTTTACATGCAAATAGTTTCTTATTACCATGCCGAACATTACTGTATGAATTCTCAGTAGTGTAGTTTTGGTGCCTGTCCTGGATCTCACTCTGTAGATCAGGCTGACCTTGAATTCACAGAGATCCACCTGGCTCTGCCTCCCAAGTGCTGGGATTAAAGGCGTGGGCCGCCGCCGCCGCCGCCGCCGCCGCCGCCGCCACCACCACCACCCAGTATACATTTTCTATTGATGGACATTTGAGTTGTTCCAGTTCATAATACTGAGTACACTGATTATGAACAATTTTTTAGCTTTATGTATTAATTTCTCCTGGGTGTATTTTCAGGACTAAAACTGCTTTGTCATAAGCTAGTTACAAGTTTGAGATTTAACTTGTTGAAAGAGGATAAAAAAAAAAGTACTTTCAAGTTCAACCCATCTTAGTCTGACTCTAATTCTGTAGATTTGTTATGTCCCACGCCCAGGGTCCTCCAAGGCCATCAAGGGTCCACGAGGACAACATTATTTTCATTTTAAAACTAAGATATTCTCGCCCTTGTTCATTCCCATTCTCTCAGGAGTATAGAATGTGATTTTCCAGAGTCTATGTGACATGTGATACCATGAGAGATTGAAAGCAGAAGCAGATGTGAGCATCCAGCTGTTTCTAATTAAGTCAAACATTAAAGAGATTGGCAGAAATATAAAATGCCACTTCTAATAGTTTCATTCAAAAAGTTATTGTTCATTAAAACATTTATATTTACAAGCAATCAATGTGTTGCCCCTTTGGAATTAATGCATACTTTAAACTTTATTTGTTTCCTAATACAGCAGCTACGCATTGATGTAACTGAATAAACAAAAGGTCCTTAGAGACTTGGCTAATTGTTTAGAGTAAAGAGCAACACTGAGGTCAACGTGCTTGAGGACTTGCTGGTCTAAGGAAGCATCTTGCAGTTTTCTCCTGTGTCAGCAGCTCCTGGACCAACAGCCTACCTTTAGTCAAAAATGAGCAAGTCAAGTCAGAATAAAAACAAAAATACTGTGTGCACAGACCAAGAGGTAAGGCTTCTTACTTTCCATTGGGAAGTATTGACCATATCGTTATTTATTGTCACACATTATATCATGCTTCATGATTCCATATTTGTATACGTGAATTTACTGAATTCTCAGAACTCTAAGGTAGACAGAAATGGCATTATTTTTCTAATATTTATAGATAAGAAAATTGATCTAGAAAAGTTGAGTGGCAATTGTTCTGTGGCCACACAGCTAACTGGCTGGGCTGAGACTGGGGTGTAGATATGTATGCACCCCTTTCTAGTGTTCTCTGTGTGTGGCAAAATGGAGGAGTATTGTCTAAATACCCCCTAAGTTGAGTTTGGAGTTGAATATTTCATAACTGTGTGCATCTTAATTGATGCTCTCCCCTTGACAAGTCTTTCTGTCATCCTCTTCTCTATAAAACTTGCTTTCAGCTGGGTGGTGGTGGCGGCGGCAGCGGCGGCGCACGCCTTTAATCGCAGCATGTGGAAGGCAGAGGCAGATGAATCTCTGTGAGTTCAAGGCCAGCCTGGGCTACAGAGTGAGTTCTAGGACAGGCGCCAAAGCTGCACAGAGAAACCCTGTCTCAAAAAACCACAAACAAACTTGCTTTCACGAAAGCATTCCTCAAGACTGAAAAACCCAATACTCGGGGCTTGGTGAGACGGCACCAGCCTAGCCACCTAAGTTTGATCACCAGAACCCAGGTAAAGGTAGAAGAAGAGACCAATACCACAAAATAGCACATACCCAAGTGGTTCCCAAGGGAGATTGGGGGAGAGTAAGGCTCACTCAAGTGTGCCTATGACTTCCTCATGGGAGAGTCTCAGAGAATAGGGGATACCCATAGATAGGAGCCCCTCAAAGAAGAGTCACAACTAATTGTGATAGCATTGGCCATAGGGAGCATTTTGTTGGCTCTCAAGTCATAAAGAGCCCCCACTTTTGATGAGATGACTCAGGAGGTACCTTGGATGGGATTACACCCATCCAACCAAGAGCCACTGGAGTAGCACAGGGGGTTGGTGTGTGTTTTTGCTCTGTCCATGGGTTTTCTGGTAAGATTCCTAGAAAACTGAAGGTTTACAGTTAGGGAAGAAGAAAGGCCTGAAGCATTTGCAAACTGTGTTGGAAGTTTTGCTTCTCTGTTGGTGGGAGACTTCAACCGGATATTAGGATTAGTGACTCCCTTTCTTTCTCATGCCCCCAAATTTTACCTGTCTTTCTATCCTGTGTCAACCCAGCCACCACAATCACTGGTTTGGCCCTGTGGTCCCCAGGTTCTGGGGAAATAAAGCCAGCTTTGAAAGTGTAACCTCCCATGCTTCTCCGCAGTCCCCAAACTGCACCAATCTCAAGCTCTCCTGGATGGTGGTCCCGTGAGGGGAAGCAGGTCCCCAGAAGGGTTCAGGAAACTCTCCATCACTTGTTCAGGGTGGCAGAGCAATCACTGAATCACTCTCTCCATTATAAAGATGGAAGGAATCAAGAAGGGCCTGGTGCCCCATGCTTGGAAACTAAGGGAAACTGTTGCAACTTTGAGACTAAGCTCGGCTTTTTAGTGAGTTCCAGAGTGGCCTGGGCTCCAGAATAAGACCTTGCCTCCAAAAGAAAAGGACAAAAAAAAAAAAGGAAGGAGAGAGAAAAGAAAAAAGTATTTATCAGTGTCAGTGAATGTTGAATGTTCCCCAGTTCACAAAATAAAACCTAAGAATTAAGGAAAGAATCTTTGTACTATCCATAGAGGGTTGGAATTTCTTTTTCCTTAAACCATGCCTGATCTCTGTCTAGGAACCAGTGTGACGACACAGAGTCTTCCATTCCATATTAGAAATGTCAGGTTATTTACGAGTATGCATAAATACTGATTAAACGGTGAGTGCTTTGAAATCAGGCTTAATTTCACTGTAACATAAATCTTGGCTGAGTAAACACTGCAGGCGTTTATGGCAGAGCCTGCCCCACAGGCTGACGCTTCCTGAGTATGTTTTGGGGGCAGCATAGCATCTGCTCTCTATCAGGACAGAGAGTATTTCAAGGCGACTGCTTCCTGGACAGATAAATAGACACCCCCTAAAAAAGTCTTAATTTTTCAGTCGCCATTCTTTGAAGCTTAACATTACTAGCACTTTTACAATGAAGAGTTAGAGCTGGGGTGGGAGGAAGGCTGGCCATTACAACCCCTTCAAGGTGCACTATTGATCTCCCGAGTGCTTGCTGTGCTAGAAAGCTTTGCAACACAGGAAGAGTGGATTCAAAGAAACTTGAAACTGCCACATCTTTCCAAACATCGAAGTTCTGGCTTGCAGCAGAACTGACCAGCTTGTTATTTCAGAATCTAAGCACGCTCAGCCTAACTCTAACGGCTGGGAGCTGCTCTTTGGTGGCCTCTGGGCACGCACATACAGGGAGGCAGTCAGGCATCAGGGATGTAGTCAGACGGCAAGCAGACCTTGCCTTCAGTTCCTTAGGAACCTACAATCGCTGAGGTCCGTGGATTCCAGTCCCAGGACAATGTACAACCTCCCAGGAAACTGACTTTCTGAACATGAACAATAGTCTCCCGATTTACATGAAGGGATATTATGTGTAACCAGACACACCTTGTTTTATATATCATATAATTGTCGCTTTTGGAAGTACTGTTAGTTGCATATTTCTTAAGCATTTAGTATATCAAGTTTTGTATGCACTAAAAAGATAACCTGAGACAGAGCAAGATTTTTTTTTTTTTAAGAGATTACCCGAGCAAACAGTGATTCATCAATCAGGCAAGTCCAAGGGAAGGAAGAGAGAGGTAGAAGGGGCCTCTGTAAGGTGAGCAGAGAAGAAAGAAAAGCCAGTGTTGATGGCTTCCTTCTGCCACTGTGTCTGCTTTAGGACCCTGTTATATAAGGATGCTTATTGGTTGCTGCTTACTGGCTGACCTTAAATTCTGCTTTTCTTTGTTTTAGGCTTTTACAAAATTCTTCTATTTAGGGACTGTTTAATTTCTGAAAAACCATATTCTTCAGAAGAGTGCACTAGCTAACAGATACAGTGTTGGAGTGAGAGATGACAGACAGACAGACAGACCACTGTCCTGAGAGACAAGAGCAAACTAGAAATCCTTCAGGGGACTCTTGACTGTGGTACTGACTGATCATTTCAAAGACCCTGTCTTATACCACTGTAAAAAGGGACAGAAATGTATAAATTTTTGTATAAATTTTACATATAGTATTATCATAAGGGCATTATTCATTTATTAAAACAAAAATTACAAATAACACAGACAGTAAAAATAGGGAGAAATGTATGATATATACAAATAATAAACTGTCATACTTTCTTTTTTAATAAAGTATGTTTACTTATTTATGTTGTATATATGTAGATGCATGGGCATGAATGCCCTAATGATTGTGGGAAGGTCAGAAGACAACTTGTGGCAACCAGTTCATTCCTCCTACCATGTGGATTTGGAAGACAGAACTCAGCCATGTGGGGGGGGGTGTCAAATAGAGTTGCCCTCTAATACACAGACAATGCCTCTCCCAGACTCTGATGGGATATCACAAAAAAGCCCTATGCTAGGTCTGAGTTACCTCTTTTTGCATTGTTGGCCTGTGGGTGGGGGTCCCCTAGAACTCTCAAACATCGTAGGCTGTTACCATTGCTCTTGGATACTCTCCAAAACTGAATTGCAAGACCCTTTTGCCGAAGACATCACAGACTTGCGTCATAGGACATGGAGAAATCAAGCTGGTACCAACTGGAAGCTTCATCTCTACTGGTTAGATTTCATAATGCTAGAACATTCTATGCACACTACTGGAGTAGAAAAGAAATCAACAGTCTTACTCGGCTGTGGGCCCTGAGAATCACAGCACAACTGGCTTGGCAAGATGTGCGCCCTGGTGCAATGGTGGTACAAATGCTATGGGAGGAACCAGCCACTTTCTGATTAGATAAAAGGCCCATTGTGTTTCGTTTTGTTTGTTTGTGTTTTGGGGGTTTTGTTTGTTTTTTCCTGGAGCTGAGGACCGAACCCAGGGCCTTGCCCTTGCTAGGCAAGTGCTCTACCACTGAGCTACATCCCCAATCCCTGCTTTTATTTTTGGTGTTGTTTTGAGACAAGGTTTTTCCGTGTAATAGTCAGAACTGGAATTCGCTTTGTAGACAAAATTCTATTTATATTTTTTGTATGATTGCTCTGCATGTATACCTGCATGACAAAAGAGGACACCAGGTCCTATTATAGATGGTTGTGAGCCACCATATGGTTGATTGGAATTAAACTCAGGACGTCTGGAAAAGCAGCTAGTGCTCTTAACCCCTGAGCCATCTCTCCAGCATAAGGCCCATTTCATAAGATAAAACTAATGCCCGGTGTCGTTTACTGAGCCCAAAACTGTGGCTGGCTAAGTCATAGGCCCTAGATGAAAACAAATACTATACCTCTGCTAAAATAGACCTAGTAACAAACTGTACCCCCTAAGTTCTCTTCTTTATATCCATAGATCAGTGCAATTTCAACTTTCATTAGAAAGCTCCATTTTGCAGTAGATGAAGATTAACGTGGATATGCACAACCTCTCAACATGCAGAGATTAAGAGACTTTTGACATGTCAGCTCTAAATGAGACATTTATATCTTAACTCTTTCCCTTCAAGGCTCGGGGATTATGGTGGAAGTGGAGCAGAAATACTACAGGAGACTGAGGTAGTGAAGGACTAGAGCAACACAGTATTTGCCAGATATAAAGCCATTGTGCTCCTGAACTCACAGCAGCCCTGACTTCATGCACAAGGTCTGTACAAGACCAGCCAGCCAAAGGAACAGCATGGATGTGGAGGGGCTCAGGAAGTCCCACCCCTTCCTGAGGAACTATTAGCAACTGACAATTGTTCAGTAGGGACAGTAGTTTTCTTCAGGGATGTGGCCCCTGAGAGGCTTTCCCTGTGCAAAAGTTGGTCTCCACTCATGCACACATAGGCAATATTAAATGGACTAGTGGAGGGGTACAGGAGAAGGACTAGGGGAAGATTAGGGGTTTACTGAATAGTCTTATGTCAATTTGACACAAGCTAAAGTCATCTGAGAGGAGGAGACATCAAGACAATGCCTCCAGAAGATCAGATTGTAGGCAACCCTGTAGAGCATTTTCTTAATTAGTGATTGACGGGGGAGGGCCCAACCCATTGTGGATGGAGCTATCCCTGGACTGGTGATCCTGGATTCTATTTAAAAAAAAAAAAAACAGGCTGGGCAATCCATGGGAAGCAAGCCAGTAAGCAGCACCCCTCCATGGACTCTGCATCAGCGCCTGCCTTCAGGTTCCTGCCCTGTTTGAGTTCCTGTCCTGGCTTCCTTCAATGATGACCAATGATGTAGAAGTGTAAACTAAATAAACCCTTTCCTCCCCAAGTTACTTTGATCATGGTTTTCCTCATAGCAATAGCTAACCCTAACTAAGACACAACTAAATTTGATCAAAATACATTGCATGTATGTATGAAGTTCTCAAACAATAAAAAATTTAAATACATTTTAATAAAATAATTTGCTGCAGTAAATATTATTATATAATTAATAATATATATAATTAGAGATTATTTTTATATATTAAATGACATGTATAACTAATAATTAATTATATAACAATTAATATGTTGATATGGTTTAATATGAGTATATCAATAATATCGATATTATCAACATAGATCTATATGATATAGATCAAATAACATTGTCTATGTTGATAGTAATATATTTATGTTATCAATTAATATACTAACCAAATATTAACATGTTTCTACTAATATCAGTATTAATAGTGGATACCAATTAATTAAAACATTCCGTTTGTGTTGAGCTCTGTTCTAAACCTTTTTAAAGGATTATTTCATCTATTCTTTATAACCATACTGTGAGTAATCATTATTTCTTTTTTAAAACTATAGAAACTATTTTGAAATAGCATCTTATAGAAAACTGGCATGGCCACTACAAATGACTCCTATATCCTCCACTAGGGTTTACCAGGTAGCAATTTGTGACATTTATGTGCTGACTCTGTCTCTGTCTTTTCTCTCTCTTATTTTCTGAATCTTAGGTGAACTGAACACATCCTGTTCCTTATACCTGAAGACTTCTTTATGTTTCCTTAGAACAACAGCATTTTGTAATGCAATCATGCTACAATCAAAATCATGATACTTTCCATTTTTCAAGATAATACTTTATATCATATTGTTCCATTAATTTCCTTTATAGCATTTTTTTTTTAGATCCAGAACTCAATCATAACATTCAGAATCACCACTGCATCCAGATATCGTCTGTATTCAGTCCCCTTTAATCTAAAATACTTGCTTGGCCTTTGCTTTTAGTAATATCAAGATTGTTGAAGTATTTAGACTCCACATTTGTAGGTTGTTCCTCAATTCTGGTCCTGGTTCTGGAAAGAATAGAGAATGTGCTACTGTGTCTCCAGCACAGCAGGCAGGCAGGCAGGGTATTAGTAACACTGGTGACGTTAGGGTGGCCCAGGCACCTGTTGTCTAGCAGGTTTCTCTGTTACCTTCTCCAACCCCTTATCCCTCACCTCTACTTTCAGAGGGTGTATAGAGTCTATTGCCTCGTCAAACTTTCACTGACAGATACGCGTCCAAATCATATGGCATTTTCAAATTGTTGAAGTCTATCATTCCTGGATTTCACATAAAGAAGAGCTGAGTCATCTTGACTAGAACAAAGGATGCCAACCTATTTGATAAAATATTATTCTGGATATTTTTATAAGGGTGTATGATGTGGAATTAACACTGAAATGAGTATAACAAGTAAAGCATATTTCCTTCAGAGTTGTGGGTAGACCACATCCAAACCGCGGAAGGCCTGAACAGAACTCCAAATGACCTTCTCCATGTAAGAGTGCTCTTCCTGCTTGCTGGCCTTTGAGGTGGGACAGCAGTGATTCCTGCTCCCACACTTGTGATTGAAATAAGAAACGTCCCTTCATGTGTTTGGAGCTTTAAGGAGGCGGAGCTTTGCTGGAGGAACTCAGTCCTTGGGAGCAGGCTTTGAAGTTTTATAGCCTGGCCCCAGCTCTTCTCTCCCTGCTTCCAGTGTGCAGATGGAATGTGCTCTCTCTGCTTCTTGAATGTCAGGGCAGCCCTGTGCTCCTCCTGTCCTGTTTTCCCCACTATGATGGACTGCAACCCCTCTGAAACTGTAGAGCGACATAAACTCTCTTCCCTTCAAAGTTGCATTTTTGCCAAGGTATTCTATCACAAGAACAGAAAAATAACTAATGACAGGCCCTATCAAAAGCACCCTTTCCTGGCTCTCAAGCACACTGGCCCTACTCCTCCCAGATTTATTTGGTTCTCAGACTTTCAGATTCAGACTGGAACTCCACTATCAGCTCACTTGGGAACTGATCAACTTGTCAGCACTGCTGATCTAGGACTTACCAGCCTGCCTTATTCCATAAGCCAGGTCCTCATAAGCACCTTTACATATTCCCATCTGTCCCATTGGTCCTGTATCTCTGGAGAACCCTAATATTGGTTCCCATTCTCTTTAAGTATGACATCACTATTTTCAGTGAAGATATTCCAGGATCATCATGGTTTTATCTTCCCTGATGCTGGATTCAGTCCTAATTCAAGTATTACTTGCCATTTTTAATGGGGCACAATGTTTGAAGAATGTCTATTGTTTGTTGTAGAACACTATTTTAAGGTGTGTTACTTTTGTTTATGTTGCATTTGTTTAACTCTATGAAGCTGTGTTACTGTGCCTGTCCAAAATACCTGATGGTCTAATAAAGAGCTGAATGGCCAATAGCAAGACAGGAGAAAGGATGAGCAGGGCTAGCAGGCAGAGAAAAATAAATAGGAGAAATTTGGGAGAAAGAAGGAAAGGAGTAGCCAGAGAAGGAGGAGGACATCAGGGTCCAGCCACACAGTTATACAGCAAGCCACAGAGTAAGAAACAAAGAAAGGTATACAGAAGTAAGAAAAGGAAAAGGCCCAGAGGCAAACGGTAGATGGGATCATTTAAAGTTAAGAAAAGCTGGCAAGAAACAAGCCAAGCTAAACCTAGACATTTATAATTAAGAATAAGCCTCCATGTGTGATTTATTTGGGAGCCAGGTGGCAGGCCTCCCAAAGATAAAAAAGAGTAGAAAAATCAAACAACAGTTGTTATTGTTCTCATTGTTTTTTTCCTTTTCAGCAGGCAGTTAAGAAGTGTGGGTACCTATTCACATATTTGTATACAGAAATATCTGAATATGTGTGTATATGTCTATCTATCTGCATGCATAGTGTGAGTGAGTATACATACAGTGTATATAGTGATATGTTGGTATTGATATTCACATCAATATCTCCAAATGCAGCCCAACTCCAAACACAGCTTTCCTTCTTGGCCCTTGCCTCCTCCACCTCTTAATTGAATTAATTTTGTGAAAATAAATAAAAATGTTATCATGATACCAAAAGTCAAAACTATCCAGAAGAATAAACTCAGTGAAGCATCATTCATTCTGATACTTTCCATATTCTTCATATTGACACCTGAGGATAACCAATCTCATCGTCTTCTGATTTACCTTTCTTTAATGTTTTTATTATGTAACACATATGTATATATGTATGTAACATACTTATGCATTTCTTTGCATGTTACTTTTTTCCAAGGAAATTACTAACCTCTACCAATAAGAAGATATTTTCTTTGCATTTTACTTTTTTCCAAGGAAATTACTAACCTCTACCAATAAGAAGATATTTTTCTCTTTTTTTTTTATAGTAATAAAGCTCTTCAACATAGATGGAAAAACTAATGATAAGGATCTGTGTTCCAAGATTTATTATGTTTGGATATTTCCAATATTTCATACTTGTGAATAATGTCACAATGAATAACCTCATGCACATATGTCTTCTCATTGCTAAGATAAATCTTTAAATTTCTTGCAGTGGTGTTATTGTTTAAACTCTAGACACATCTGCAGTGTGTCTAGGCATCTCCAGATTCCATCTGTACAGTATGCCATTTTATGCTTTCATTAACAATGTAGAGCAGGCCTGTCGTCATTCCTCTCTCTGTCTTGGAAAGCATGTTTCCAAGCCTTTTAATTGCTTGTTTACAATATTAAGCCTTTATTTGCATTTTCCTTGTAAACAAAATTGAACAATTTTATATGTCCAATGGCCATTTTTACTTTTTTGCCTATTTTTTAAAATCAGGTTTTATTCATGCTTCTTTAACACATGGGCAACAGACTTCAAAAGCAGAGTAACCAGGGTCATTCTTATAGGAATTGTTGGTGCTAAAAAATTATATTGTCTATGTAAAGAGAGAATTGTACATACATAAACAATTGTTGCTGTCTTGGGTCATTATATACGCCTCTTCAAACTTTCCATATTAGTATACATAGCACTTTGATTACTAATAGGGAAGATAAAATTTGGAGAGAGACAGACAGAGAAGAAAAACCAGCTGCTCCTTAAGTCACAACTTTCAACAGTCTGCCAGCATGGTCTGCACCTTGAAGGTAAGACTAGCCAAACTTGCTAGCACCAGCTGCCAGAGGCTATAGGAGATTGCCATATTTGTGTTGATTTTGAATGAAAAAGTAAAAACAAAGGGGAAAATATTGATAAGGTGACAGTTGAAAAAACTTGATACTGTGTGCTGAAATCAGGCAGCAGTTTGGTGACATAGATACATCACTAAGTGACTAGACTAGGATTTAGAAGATAAACATGAGGGAAGAGAAGACCCAACCAAACACACCAACATTAGAGTGTTACAGAAAACTATTTTAAGGTGTGTTACATTTGTTAATGTTGCATTTGTTTAACTCTGTGTGTTAATTTGCCTGTCTAAAACACCTGATGATCTAATAAAGAACTGAACAGCCAATAGCAAGGCAGGAGAGAGGATAGGTGGGGCTGGCAGGCAGAGAGAATAAATAGAAGGAGAAATGTGGAAGGGGAGGAAGAAAGAGTAAGAGAAAAGGAGGAAGACATCAGGGGCTAGCCACCCAGCTGCACAGCCAGCCATGGAATAAGACTGACAGTCAAATTACAGAAGTAAGAAAAAGTAAAAAGCCCAGAGGCAAAAGACAGATGGGATAATTTAAAGTATAGAAAAGCTGACTAGAAACAAGGCAAGCTAAGGCCAGGCATTTACAATTAATAATAAGACTCCATGTGTGATTTATTGTGAGCTGGGTAGTGAGCCCCCCAAAAGAGTAAACAAACAACTACATTAGAGTCCAAGAGGTGGGATGATCAGCACAGTGAAAAATCAAGAGGTCACCCGACAGACCTGACCCCTTGGAATACTGGGAAGTAGCAATATCTGTGGCATGAGCTGTAAAACAGCTGGGCAGTGGCTCTCAGTTAATATCATGGGAAAGGCTAGAAAAAATACATGCTAGGTCCATCTTAGAAAGTTAAATCAGAATCTCGGGGGTGGGAATCTGAAATTCTGTTGAGAACCACAAGTCCAGATGATGCAAAAAGGAGGCCCTCGTGGACATTTTGACTTTCTTTCAAAGATGGAAGGGAAACTTGCATTTTTATGTAGCAGGTCCACCCATCCATGCATATGGAGATTCTATCCCTGTCTGCTCATCTTCATTATTAGAGTTCCTATGCAGTAAACGTTTGTCTGTGTCTCAGGTCCCATGCTCTTTACTTCCTTTGATCTTTATATAGTCAATGCTTTTTCTCTTCATACATTTTACTCATCAAAGCAAACGTGCAAGGTATGTGTGATCTGCAGGTTCAGAGCAATTAAAATATTTACCCAAGTCAACAAGTAGCATGTTTTCCAGCCCATTCACGATGTTGATTGTTCGCATTTGTTAGCTTCTCCAATAGCACTTCCTCTATAAAGAGCAATTTTACTCCTAGATATACAAGCAGGAGAATTGAGTACATATGCAGCCACAGAAAAGACTTGTACAAAAATGGCCCTGGCAATGGCTCAGAAAGCCCTAATAGAAACAAAGCAGACGTCCATTATCAGGAGAAAGGACAAGCCAATTGCAGTAATATCATACAGTACAGCACTACATAGACATATAAAATACAGGCTTCCAAACTGATACACTAGATTTCAAAAAAATTTCACTGAACCAAAGACAGACAAAAGCGAATATACTTAATGGTTCCATTTTTACCAATTTTACTAGTTTACAATGATTGAACTTGGAATTCTGGTTATGTTTGAAAGGTGCATTCATGGCCACACAGGTATATAGTACATAAAGACATATTGTTATACTTTTGAGATCTGTGCATCTTACCCTATGTAAATGAGACCTCAATCAAGTACTGCAATTAAAAAAATAAATTTAAAGCAATTTATCCAAGGCCACAAAGCTAGTGGTCAACAGAGAATAAAATTATGTTTGTCTGAGATAAAAGTCTATGATTCCTATGATTTATAATTAAGGCCATTTCCTCTAAATATGTATTAATTGCCCATATTCAATTATCACAATTACTCAACATAACTGAAAACAACCTTAGGAGAATTATTGAGTAAATCACGGTCGGTACATATAATGAAATGTAATTTGGCCTCTAGATAGCAATTGTGAAGCTTTTAGAGCAATAAAATTAAATGTTTATGATACAATATAAGTGAAATAAAGCATAATATTACAATGTACCTATCTAATGATTATAATTATGCAAACATTAGAAATGTAAATACATAAGGACTCATAGGACCATTTAAAAACTCACAATTTGTTATAATCAAGAGATGGTAGAAGATATTTTATATTTGCTATGATGTTGTCTTGGTGAATTAGAAAGGACTTAATAAATATGAAACCTTCAAAATCATTGTAGGCAGTATTCCAATGACATGGACCAAGTTGTGTCTGTCTAGAACTCATTCTTACTACGCCGTCCACATTTATGCTGGAGGCTGAGTGAGTTGCTCACCCACAGTCCCACAACTTCCAGTAGCTAAAGCACTTGAATAGGGTAAGTTTTAGAGACAATCCTTTCTCATTTCTGTTAATAACAATAATCCAACAAATGATAATTTCAAATTAATAAGTAAAAGAAAGTAAGTGAGTCAAATAGTTTGAAGTATCATTTCAGGTTATTAAAGACTGTAGAGACACATACAATTTAGATAAGTGATATCAGTGTAAGCCATTGTTTATTGCTTTGGATTATGGTCTATTACAGAGCAAGGTCAAATTTTTGTATTGTATAAGCTCAAGTATGTATGCACTTGTCAAGCACAAATACAATGTACTCATATTATTTAATTTAAAACTGTGCATGTACTATGTGTTAAATACAGCAATTGAATGGGTATTTCTCTTTCCTAGCTTCCCAAATCTTACAGAAAATGCCTTTAAAGGAAAACAACCATAGACGTCTACAGAAAGATTACGGCAGATAAGCCTCAACTGGTGAATGAACAAGCAAGACATGTTTGCACAATAGAACATCTTTCAGCTATGAAAAGAAATGAAATGTTAGTGGGTGCTACCACACATATGAACTTTGAAGGGAACTGAAAGAAGCCATACTCAAAGGTCATTGTTCTGCATAGTTTTGTGTCAATTTGACACAATCTGGAGTCATTTAGGAAGAGGGAACCTCCATTGAGAAAATTTCCCCCTCCCCCTGTCCCCGCGCCACCACCAGATTGGCCTATGGACAACATATGGTACCTTATCTTGATGGACAATTGATTTGGGAGAGCCCAGCTCACCTGGCAGTGCTGTCCCTGGGCAGGTGGGCCTGGTAGAAGAAGGTAGGTGACTCTGGAGCAACAAGCAATGGCCTATGCATCCTTGCATGCCTCCAGACTCCTGCCTTGAGTCCCTGCCCTGACTTCCCTGGAGATGGATTGCAAGTATAACTGAAACTCTTTCTTTCCCAGTTGCTTTTGGTTTATCACAACAATAGAAACCCTACTTGGACAGTCATGTTTTTGGATTCGGCGTATAGGAAGCAGCCAGCATAAGTAAATCCACAAAGAGACAACACAGATGAGTGGTTCTTAGGAGCTAGCTTCGGGTGGAAGAATCTCGAAAATGCATGCTTAAAAAGGTCCAGGAGTCTTGCTGATGGGGCAGGCAAAGGCTGTATCAAACTAAACAGAAGTAGTGTTTATACGTCATTATAAATGTAGTGAAAAAGCAAGTACATTGCATTTTGTAAGATGAATTTACTATTATATAAATTTTATCTCAGCTTTTCATGACCTATCAGCAGATGAGAGATAAACATGTTTAGAAGAGGAATACAAATGTACACAGGATAATTGACTTACCAGAACCAAGAGCGGAAACTTGCACGTGGGATGTTAGACATTTCTTCCTGGGGAGAACCAGCAGCCAAGGAAAACAGAACTGCCCACACAGTCGTTCCAGACTCCTGCTTGCTGATGACCCTGCATAACATGGAGTTGCAGCCCTCACTGTTCTGTGGAAGTGCAACTGCAGGCCAGGAGCACTAGACATAAGGACATACTGCACCTCTAAGAAGAGCAAGAAGGCAGACCCAAAGCTGCGCGATCTCCATGACACAGGGCAACAACAGGATCTCCAAGAGGAGTCCCAGTGTGGCTCCAGTATGGAGAGTGTAGCTGAAGTCAGAGGCCTCAAACCAGACCAATGACTCATTGCAATGAACATTTGCAAGCAAAGCTGTTTGGACAAAAGGGTAGACTGGGTGACACACCGCGACATACCGCAGCTTCCACTGGGAGATGCTTTTTGTTTGTTTGTTTGTTGTTGTTTTCCATAATTTGCATTTTAATTTTTAATTATTTTTTTACTTTGGGAGGGAAGTTGCAAGGGCAGATAAGGAGGGATGGGGAGCTGAGGAGGATTGGGGTGCATGATATGAAATCCACAAAGAATCCATTAAAAAAAAAAAAGAGCAAGCAGGAATGTGAGGAGATACAAAGTATGACAACTTAGTAAACTTTCAAAAGAAGGTCCGGAAACTATACTTAAGAGGGAGAAACCAAGAAAGCAGAAAAACAAGTGGAGACAGAAGATATAACCAGACTCACTCCAACCAGCTGGACCTGTGAGACTGACCAGTCAGAAGGACGGAAGCGTAATGAGTCACATCTGACCACTGTAGGGTAAGGCGAAATACTATCAAGGAGAGCTGAGCAGCAGCCGGGGCACACAGGCTGCAGGTACGACCAAGCTAGCACCCCTCGGCAGCGCTGCAGACTCGGGGGGCTGGGAGCCAGCAAGGACTATACACCGAGTGCCCGTGACCGTCCTCCCGTCCGCTCTCTAGAGTCGTGACTGCCCTTTATGTAAAGAAGTCTTGGGGTCCAGTGTTGATTCATCCCCTTTGGATTGGAGCTGTCGGTGGCAATTTTTTGTTTCTTTTATTATTTTTGTTTTGTTTTTTTTTTTTCTTTAGGGAACGTTTTTTTCCCACTTATTTTCTAAACACACACAGAGAAAAATCCCTGAAAGAGCTAACACAATTTTTGAGGGTTCATCAGAGCCCTGCTGGCTTTTTGACATCTTCTTGTTCTTTATATTACTGCTGCACAGAATTTTTAAAAATCTGAGAATTTCACACATGCATACAATGAAATATGATGATGTATAAATCCCATATCCCCTCTCCAGCTCTTCCCTCTGTCTCCTCTAACAAGCCCCATCCCAACTTCATGATGGTTTTCATTTTCATAACCCACTAACTCCACACTGCTGCCCATGTGTGCATTGTGGGGGGCCGTCCATGGAGCACGGGAAACCTGTCAGCAGCTGCGTTCAAACTGACTTGTTAAAGCTTTCATCCGTAAGAGAGGATAGACAGTATTTGCCTTTTGGTATCCGGATTATTTCATTTAGCATGTCCCTCAGCAGACCCACAGCACCTTCTGGGAAGTTCCCTGGTCAGTGTGAGGTGGCTTTCTCTATGTCCCATAGTCAAAGTGTGTGATGTCTTTCACAGTGGGCTCTTACCACGGAGTTAGTAGGAAACCAAGGCTGATGCCCATATTCTGTGTTGTTCTGGAGACTGCTGGGGCCGCTAAACTTGTAGGGAGTTTATCCGTGGAGTACCCCATGCATTGTACTTCAATTTCCACTTCAGAGTCTTCTAGATATGACACTGACCACCCACGAGTAATTCTGAGTAATTCTATTCAAACCCTTTTTTTTAAAAAGCTATATTTTGAAATCAGTTTACTAAGTATTGGATTTCCATAAGGCTTTTTTTCCCCATAGATCCTTAGTTTTGGTCAAGCTACCCAATAGCCCTTCCTCTCCTCCATTCCCCTGTCTCCTCACCTGCTTCATCCCTTAATAGTCAATATTCCTCCCTATTTCATCTAATGTGAGTTCTCTCTTTCTCTCTTTCTTTCTTTTTTTATTTTTGAGACAGGGTTTCTCTGTGTAACAGCCTTGGCTGTCCTAGAACTCACTCTGTAGACCAGGCTGGCCTCAAACTTACAGAGATCTGCCTACCTCTGCCTCTCAAGTGCTGGGATTAAAGGCATGTGCCACCACCACCTGTCTGAATTCTATCTTTCAATTAACTTGCTTTTAAAATGGATTGTGAGGTATGAGGTTTCCATCTGGCTTTCCATACCCTTTCCTTTGGGTTAAGCGTCCCTACCCACTTCACCCTCTGATGTTCCCCATATTCCTACGTCCCCTCCTGCTCAGCCTTTCTGAACCAGTATTCCGCATCACTGCTTTTGCTTTCCCTGTGATCTACTGTCTCCTCCGCCTTAACGAGCCACCCAAAGGCCCCTTTCTAGTCCCCTCGCTTCCACTTGCCTCATACGTTTTGTAAAAGCTCCTTCACAGCCCAAGTCCACTCTCACAGTGGTGGATACATCCTGGTTTTACAGAGAGATCTAGCAGTTCAGCCTACAAACTTGCTCACTGAAGTGAAGACACCCCTGCTTAATGGCAGCCTTCACTATTTTCTGTTTGCTGAATGAGCACTGACAAGAGTCATCTATTTATTTTCATAACTTTGTACTGAAAAATAAGCTGCCACGAAATTATGGAGCAGTGAGTGTTGTTCCTGCAATATGGATGAAACTATTTCTCCCTAAAAGTACTGACAATTGTCTACTTGACGAATAGGAAGGAAAACAAGTTTCACCTGTTCAATCTAGGCAGCCCTGAACACGCCGACCTGAAATAACTATTGGTATGGTTGATGGAGTTGGCCGTCCTCAAGTCACAGACTTTAAATCTCATTTCTGATGAAGACACGGCCAGCACTCAGCCAACAATTCTAATGTGATGTCCACATATCATATATGTTGTGGGACATTTGGACACTGTGTGAAGATGTACTGCTGTGAAAGATCACTACACATAAAGTCATGGAGGTCATTCCTGGAAAGGAAATTATCAGACGACACCAAAGAAGAATTTTCACCACAATGACAGATGCGAACTTGGCTCAGCATTTCCATCACAGGGTATTGTTGTTTGAAGGGCCTCCACCTCTTCAGGTTATTTTGCTGTTCAGTAAAGAAGGAACCATCTCTAAAAAAATAAATAAATAAACAGCACACCAGCCGAACACTGTGTAAAGAGAGGCATCTACTGTCTTTTCCATCTTATCCAGTTTCCTTTAACAAAAGGAAACATGGGCACCCGGGACTGTGTTTGATAGAATCTGGATGGATACTTTTCATTACAAAACAGCGTCTGTGCACTGTCTCAGTGAGTCAGAAAACACACAGAAAACAAAACGCGGGCTTGCCAGAAATCCCCGCTTCTTCGCTCAGTATGGAAGTATGTTTGCATGTGCATATGCATGTCCATCCTCCTCCAGCGAGAATTTAACGCATCCATGACATTTCTCCATCTGGACAAAGCAACTCTGTTTTAGCTCTTTTCACAACCTGCAAATATTTACTTCCATTCCCATCCCAGGGCACTGTAATAACCATACCTACATCTTCTAGAAGTTACCATCTTAAAAGAAAATGTTTGTCTTTCTAAGAAAAAATGCATAGAAAGTTGGAGAGGTGAGAAGTGTTGGCATGCTGACTACTGAAGAAGAAAAGAAAACTTTTGAAGAAACCGGGAAATCTGGAAGAATCATTATCATAGTAGCCACGACATGGAGTTGGACAAATTGACCATCAGTGAATGAAGAAAATGTGGTATTGGGGGAGGGATTGGTTTATTGATAAAGAAGAATGAAATCCTGCCATTTGCAGCAAAATTGATAGAACTGAAAGACACGCACAATGAAATAATCCAGACATCAAAAGGCAGCTACTTTATGCTCTCTCTCATGAATGAAAGCTTCAAAAGTTCATTTCAATGTAGAATGAAGGTCTCTGAGGGCTTGAGAAGGGAGAGGAGGGGGAAATGAGAATAAAGGGAGCTTGGACAATGAGTACTAAATCACAGCAGAGGGAATGGGCCAGGCTGGGAGGCCGAGGAAGCTGACCTCTGACGTCAGAGGATGGCAGCTACAACAGAAACAGGAGCGAGCTTGGCAGTGAGGAAGGAGACAGACAGGCAAGTAACACAGCATTCCCTCAGACCCATCTCCATCGGGCTTAATGCTAGAAAGTGGCACCCACTCTGGCTGAAGGGTCTCCCCCAAACCCTACTTCACTCTTCCTAGACCCATGGAGAAGCACACTTCTTAGCTGATTTCAGAGCCAATCAAGCTGACAGTCAAGCTTTACTATCATAGAGTATGAAATCCAGAGAAGAGTGGACAGCCTGGCCGGCCAAGGGGAACCAGGGGTTCCACTCAAACTTGCATAGTATCTTTTTAGGTGTGGAACTGGAAAACATATCAAATACCGATTCAGGGACTTTCCCGGACCAATTAAAAAGGCTTAGGACACCTAAGGAGAAGAGATCCTTAATAACCATCATTAGATGTCTCCCCTTCTGAGGTGTCTCTAAGATGAGTCTCCTCCTTTTGCCTTGTCAGGGGCAAACTGGAGAACAATGCAGAGTCCTGGTAGACTCTAGGGAGCTACAACTCTATGTGCTGAGGGAACAGATCACAACAGAACAGAGCAGTGGTGTCCCAGAAGACCCAAGAGTGTCCTTCAACATAAAAAGACTGAGAGTCACATACAGAAAGCCCTTCTTTGGCTTTCCAGGAAAGGTCAGTAGAAAAGACTTTACCTCCCTTATCCATGGCGGGGAATATTTCCCAGTTTCCCTCAAACCTTACCATTCCTACAGAGGCTAGCAGATGAGCTCCGCCATGCTCAGCTCAAAGGACAGAATTAGGGTTTCCTCTCTCCAGGACTCAGCCACTGAAGTCAACATGACAAAGTCTACAGATGAGTCTGCATCCTTCTCCAAACATGTTGCTTAGGGCATCACCACCATTAAAGGACCAAAGGGAGGAGCTCCTAGGGGAAGAAGTAGCCACAGATAAGTGGAATAGCCAAGGAAGAGAGGAATGCTGTCGTTATCATCGAAAATGAACATGAAGGAGCTACTGTATCCACGATGTGTCCTTACCAATCTCCAGGCCTGGAGGAGTAGAGAGGCGGGAGGAATATCAGTCATTTTGGCCCCAATGCAGTCTCTTTACCCAGCTTGGCACCCAGACTCGGGACCTAGAGGAACAACTTTTATCCCTTACAGCTGGCCTACAAAAAGCAAGTCCTAGGAGATGAATTTCTGTTTTGTTTATGTATCTGTCTAATAAACTTTACATTCTTCTTGTATATAAATCTCTGAACTTGGAGATCAGAGAGGACTGACAGTCTTGTCATGTCTGCCAGAGTCAAACAAAAGCTCACAGCCCTGTAACAAGTTAAAGCCTGATTATCTTCTAAGAGGATTCCAGAAAAGTCTTTGACTCAGAGGAGGTACTATCTGCACTGACAATAGCTCCTTGATAACCAGAGCTCTCGGTTC
The DNA here is from genome assembly GCF_049852395.1 of Peromyscus maniculatus bairdii. Lineage (NCBI taxonomy): Eukaryota > Metazoa > Chordata > Mammalia > Rodentia > Cricetidae > Peromyscus > Peromyscus maniculatus. The sequence continues at coordinate 103,941,675 of NC_134853.1, forward strand.
TTTGTGTTAAAGGAAAGTCTCAGTGGATGGTCACAGGAAGCTCCTATCCACGCTCTTCAAAGAAAGGTTTGGGGTTGGGAGGAGGCATCTGAAAGAGCAGTTAGAACTACTAGAGTAAATTTAAAAAGAACAAAGCAATGGCACTTCAGTGACTGTTTCTCTAATTCCTGTGACTAGACCCCCAAAACCTAAGGGAAGAAGGATTATTTTCGTTCATGGTCTGAAGGTAAAGTTCATCCCTTCAGGGAGGTGTCAGACATTAGAAGGGCTTTCGGCTATGATGATGGGCACACAAGGCTGCTTGTGATAGAACAGAAAACACTCTTTCTGGTCAAGAGAAAAGAATCTCGGGCTTGGGTAGATTCTAGTTGGGCAGGCCATCAACTAGGCAAGGGATCACCCCTATGAAAGCAAAATAACTAATCCTATAATGAAACACTGTGTTTTTCTGTTGTGGGTATCCACCAGGGAAGACTACTCAGACTCGGATTTAAGCCAATAGAAAGTCATTATTAGCCAGCCTGGGACTACACTGGTTCAGGATCCCAGTGTAGCCCCGAGCCTTTCTCGGGGTGAGCCTTTAAACACAAAAAACCATATTCTGTCTTGACTCACCACAGTTAGGAAGAACAGTTAGCCAGAAGCAGAACTACCAAAGCCAAAAGTAAAGTTGGAACAGTTAGAGACTTTCCTGAAACTGTGGCTATTGATGGATTGGGTCTTTGTTTCTGTTTTGGCAGGCAATGCTGTCTACATGCTGAATTCTATGTCCTGAATGGTGCTTCCATCATGGAGCTGGTTGTGCTAAGGTCTGGGAGCCTGTTTCATTTCCTCCCCAGAATCCCCACCTTACTGCAGTAGCTTCCAGGAGTCACAGCCATGCAGCTTGTAAGTCTGTCCATTTTACTGAATTATTCACAAAAGCATAACCTCATCTGCTTTTCATCCTTTATCTAAGCATGTTTCCCCCAATACTTTGGGCTTGCCCAGCATTTTTGCTCCTGTATTCTTTCTCTAAAAGAATGAGAATTTCCTGCTCATCTACCATGTATGTGTCCAACATACATGCCCACTTAAAGGGCATAACTTTTATTTCCCTTTCTTTCCTCCATCCTCATCCAGGAAGTTACTGAGATTTACAGCATGCTTGTAAGCTTGTAAGCTCCCAAGAGCATTTTCTTTTAAATGCTAATAAAATCATCCTTGACTTTCAGTTAGAGTCCATTATTAAATTCTTTTTTTAAAAAAATAACTCATTTTATTTTATGTGCATTGGTGTTTTGTCTGCATGTATGTCTGTGTGAGGGTGTCAGATCTTGGAGTGAGCTGCCATGTGGGTGCTGGGAATTGAAGCCAGATCCTCTGGAAGAGCAGCCAGTGCTCTTAACCGCTGAGCCAGGCTACTGAACATATGAACTATATATTAATCTAGTCTATGTGACAGAGCTTGCCACATTACCAGATGAAGATGTCCAGACCTCGTATCATTTAAACCCTATCACTCTGTGACTAGATTGTCACCCCTTGACTGCAGGAACTTTTGCTTCTATCTCTAGAGTACTCTGAATACAAATTTTGAATATTAATTAATGGGTGAGCAATAAACAAGGAAAGAAAGTCACAGACAGGAAGTCCAAAGGATTCCAGGAACCCAATTCTACTTTAATTTCAGAAAGAATTCTGTGTGGGGATCCAAAGAAAAACCAAAGGCGCTCTCTCAGCTTTTCAAAACATGTTCAGACTGAAAACCCAAACAGTTCTGAGTGTGTGGGAAGTGAGCACTGTGGGGAATAGACCATCGGATCACCTCCAACAACAGTTGTGGGTTTGTTGACATCAGACTGACCTGGTCAGGCCGTCATGGAGCCTGTATGACCCTGTCACAGGGAACTCTGTGAAGTGAGAAGGACAGATGGCAATAATTAGGAGACCATGTGATGGGTGAATCCTGAGGTCCTCGTTTTTGGCACCCTCTAGATACTATCGGCTACAACCTCAAATACATATGCAGACAAAGGAATGGTGAGCAATCCCGGGTCCTTCCCCGGGGTCATGACATCAACATATTGCTATCCATAAATAATAAGGATCTCTGATTTTAATCTTATGAACTGACCACATTGTTTCCTGTTTGTGAAGAAGCTGAACACTGGATAAGGATCAGAACACTGAATGCTAGCAACAGTAAGTCTCATGTTTTGACAAATAACTGATGGAGGAGGGTGACAGCCATTTTTACTGTGACAAATAAAAATTTCTCACAGCAAAAAGCCTGAGAGATGCCGGGCGGTGGTGGCGCATGCCTTTAATCCCAGCACTCGAGAGGCAGATGCAGGTGGATCTCCATGAGTTTGAGGCCAGCCTGGGTTACAGAGTAAGTTCCAGGACAGGCTCCAAAGCTACACAGAGAAACCCTGTCTCGAAAAACAAAACAAAACAAAACAAAAGCCTGAGAGACAATCCTAAACGGTAATGGGTTTGTGGACAAACTGGAGGTGAAGAGAAATCAGACTTTTTTTTTTTTTTTTTTTTTTTTTTTTTTTTGGTTTTTTCGAGACAGGGTTTCTCTGTGTAGCTTTGCGCCTTTCCTGGAGCTCACTTGGTAGCCCAGGCTGGCCTCGAACTCACAAAGATCCGCCTGGCTCTGCCTCCCGAGTGCTGGGATTAAAGGCGTGCGCCACCACGCCCGGCTGAGAAATCAGACTTTTGTAACTTTATGTGACCTTTGAATTGTTCCTTCAGATCTTGTTTTAGTCATAAAATTATACCCATTGCTCTGCTGGGAAAACAGATGTGTCTTCAGATAACAGTAGTTCATGTTTGTTTTATACCATTTGCCAATAATAGTGCAAGGTTTCCGCAAAATTAACTCCAATGTTCATCACAAGCCAGTGAGACAAGTCCCGTTATCTCCACTTCTTTTTGGAGTCATATTTAGGAAAATATGTTAAACTCAGTCAGCCCAGCTGCAACACCTCCTTACCATCCCCTTCAGAGGTCAACTTGGAAATTTCCTCCGTTAGGATTTTCCTGGTTCTGCTGTTGCTTTGCGTTTCTCCAGGAACACCGGCACACTCAACAGCTCTGCTTCCCAGCACCACTTAGAGCATCTAACCTCTCCCTGTGAGCTCGGGGGGGGGGGGGGGGCAAAAATCTGCCCTTTTATTGGTTACCTTATATCACGTGACCAAAATACCTGCCAGAGCAACTTAAGGAAGGAACGGTTTATCTGAGTTCATAATTCTAGAGGGTTCAGGCTGTCAGGCCAGGAGGCAGCTCACATCACCATGGCAGGCAAATAGTGTGGGGCTGAGGACTAGACAGGAAGGAGAGAGGGGTACTCACAAGGACCCACCTCAAGTGACCCACTTCCTCCAGCTCAGTCCCTTCCGCTTCCACAACCTCCCTCCCAAAATATTGCCACCATCTGAAGACCAGGCATTTAGCCCATAAGCCCATAAAGAGCAAAGCACAAATCGTCCAGTTCAAAGGATCCCAGGAGAAAAAGTGTCTCATAAGCACACAAGGCATGTCTGTGAGACATTTGGGTTCATGAAGAAAGATGACACTCCACCACACTCAGAGTAATTAATTGTGTGTGCCAACTGGAGGGGCCTAGGAGATGACCAAACAGCCGCTAAGTCATTATTTCTGGGGGTGTGTATACAAGGCTGTTTCCAGAAATGACTGACACTTTAACCAGTAGACTTGTGTGAAGAAGATCCAGTCACCAGTGTGAGCAGACAATATCCAACCCCCTGAGGATGTAAAGAGGACAAAAACGCAGAGGAAGGGGCACTGGTCTCTAGTCTCATCGCTACAACAGTAACACCTGATGAGAAGTTACTCAGGAGAAGGACTTGCCTCAGCCCGTGGTGTCATGTGGGAGAGGCCTGCTGCCTGCTCCTGTAGCACAGCTTGTTCACGTCTCTCTGGACCAGGAAGCCTGACAGGCCCACTTCCTCCAGTGAGACCCCGCCTCCTCAGGTTCTACAACCTCCCAAAGCAGTGCCATAAGCCGAGGACCACGTGCTAAATGTATACGCTGTGAGGACGTCACACATTTAAACGTGAAGGGTGGGCTTCCTTTTTACTTGAGTGGGACACTGGCTTTCTCCCCTGCTCAGACATCGGCACTCCTGGTTCTCTGGCCTTTGAAGGTGGAACTGGTTTTAAACTACTGCTCCCCAGTTCAGGGGCCTCTAGGGATGTGCTAGAGCTGCCTGCCTGACTTTTCCTACCCACAAACTTAAGATAGCACATCAGGACCTCTCATCCTGCATCATCATTTGAGCCAATCTCTCTCAATCAACCCCTTCATATGTACTCTGTGATTGTCTTAGTGGGGGTTTCTATTGCTGTGAAGAGACACCATGACCATGGCAACTCTTATAAAGGAAAACATTTAATTAGAGCTGGCTTACGGTTTCAGAGGTTTAGTCCATTATTATCATGGCAGGAAGCATGGTGGCATGCAGACAGGCATGGTGCTGGAAAAGGAGCTGAGAGTTCTACATCTGAATCCACAGGCAACAGGAAGGAAGATGGAGACACACTTCTTCCAACAAGGCCACACCTCCTGATAGTGCCACTCCCTATGGGCCTGTGGGAGCCATTTTTATTCAGACCACCACAATGTATATATGCATATGTACACGCACAATACACAAGTACATGCTGTAGTTCTGCTTCTCTGGAGACTAACATACAATGGTTCTCCCTATACTGCCAGGGCAAGGTTATTACTGCTTCGTGTTGGGAATCAGAGGAGCAGGTAAAATTGGGCATCCTTCTCAAAATGCTATTAACCCTCCAGTGACACTGATTCTTTGACCTTAAAGGGACTCGGATTTCTTTGTGCTGTGTGAGAGACAGCTGTGCCTGAAACGTGCCACATGTGAAGTGTTCTTTAGGTCCCTTGCAACGGCACTAGATGGATATGATGTGAACAAGGAGTGTGCACAAGCTCCCACTGCCAAAGCCAGGCCTCTCCCACCATGACACACCGCCAGGCCCCTCCAGCCTTGGCACACAGTTGGGCCTCTCCCACCAGGACCAGGTGAGCTGAAGTCCTTGCCCCAGTGGCTTCTTGTCAGGCATTTTGTTGTTATGAAAAAGTGACGCATGCTCCTTCTTTGTTCTCATTCTGTTCAGCTGCGCAGGGGTCTGGATGAAGCCTGTCCACAGTGGTAAGTGGGTCTTAGTTACTCAGCCTGCTGGGTAAAGATGGTGCCCGAAAGGACACGTACAAAGAGCAGTCTTAATGATGACTGTCATGCTGTGTCAGCAGCAGTACTAGCTACAGGCATGGCCTTGCCTTTTTTCACTTACCAAGATGTGCTACACTTAAGCAGCAAGAACCCCATATGGGGTTGTGGAACTGAATGTTGGAGTCACAAAATGTTTGACAACAGTGAAAGATTTCTGAGCATGTAAAGACTAAAAATCCATTCAGAATGAAGCCTGTGATGAAGTCTGAGCTGCCTGCCTTGTGTTGCATTCCACAACTTCACCACAGCCTTGGTTCTGAACACACAATATGGACACTTGGCTCTATGCATGCCTTCATGCATGCTGTACCAACCAGAACCTCTCAGGCTCAGATTCAAGACTATTGTCTGCTACGAATTGCAGTGTTTTACTGGACATGCAAAGTTTTCTGCTCTTATAAAAACACATATACATTCTCAGTATGTATCAAATAGTAGTTTTGGATTGTATTAGGTTAGAATGTTTTGAAAACATTTACATTGATTTATTTTGTGTCGGGGGTGCACTGTGGTATATGTGTGGAGGTCAGAGGACAACACACAGGATTTGGTTCTCTCCTCCTACTACTGTGGGTCCAGAGGATCCAACTCAGGCCATCAGATTGGTGGCATCTTACTGAATACTGCAATTATCAAATTGCTTGGAGGACCAGACATGGTGGCATACTCCAGAAATCCTAGTGCTCTAGAGACAGAGGCAGGAGAAATGGCGTGAGTTCAAGGCCAGCCTGGTGACAATCAAGGCCAAGCCAGGCAGGGCTACAACGAGAGACACTGTCTCAAAGAACAAAACAAAAACAGATGAGTAAAAGTCAATTGTTGTTTGAGTTGATGACTTGTCCGTTTTTGTTTTTTTTTTAAATTGTTAAGTGAGTTTGTCTGGGATTAGGACAGAATTTCCAATGATTTCTGAAATAGCCTTATGCATACTTTTTCCAGTTTCTATCATATTTGTGTGAAGCAGAATTTTTGGCATTGATGATCATAAGTCAAAATATTGATGAACTGTAAACCTGCTGTATCAAATATTAGGCCAAGATTTAATTCTTTACATAAAAATAAATAGTATTCCATCTTATTAATATGCAATTTTCCTTTGTCTTTAATAAATCATAAATTTTATAAATATATGTACCAAAGATTATTTTAAATAAAGTACTTGATTGTAGCTGGAGTTTTTTCCAGTCCCGCCTGGGCCTGTGGTCAGGACAAATCTCTCTCACTCGCCAGTCCTGGAGCCGCTTGGACCCAAATAAACACACAGAGGCTTATATTAATTAAACTGTATGGCCTAATGGCTCAGGCTTCTTGTTAGCTAGATCTTACATCTTAAATTAACCCATTTCTATTAGTCTATAAGTTGCCACGTGGCTTGAGGCTTACCAGTACTTCACATCTTGCTTTTCTTGGCAGCGGCGCCTGGCAGCATCTCCTGACTCAGTCTTGCTGTTCCCAGCATTCTCCTCTCTCTTTGTCCCATCTATACTTCCTGCCCAGCTACTGGCCAATCAGCATTTTATTTATCAATCAATCAGAGCAACACATTCACAGCATACAGAAAAATATCCCTGGCACTTTATGATTTTTTTTATGAGTAAAACTTTGGTTTGTATGATTATTTTGTGTGCCTATATATCAGAATAACATGAAAATTTCTCAGGCATAAAGGGGTTATGGGTGGAAGAAATTTAAGTCTGGGCTCCAGGATTTGCAAAACCCAAATCAAAGGGAAAATGTGGATCCCTTTTCAAAAATTATTAGGAATTTCGAGTGAGTGATGGCAAAGATCACAGCCAGTGTGAGTATGTGCTAAGCCAGGGCCTGTCCCGTCATCTTGGGCATCAGCACAGAGACTCGGGCATACAGGTGGTCCTTGTGGAGTCCATAATAGTATATTTGCTATACATTAGTATCATTACTTATGTGATTTCGTCCTCACAGCAGTTACCTAAGGAAGACATTTGCACAAATGAAACATTTTAGTGTCAAATGAAAAGAAGTTCCATCGTAGGGGGATGGTGAAAACGGACTGAGCAGAGCAGAAGCGGGAAGGACGAACTAGGGGAAGCCAAGCCTCCAACCACGCCCAAATGAAGGCGCAGGTATATTTCTCCTCCATTTGATTTGGAAAGGACAATGGAAGGAAGGACTCGGATGCAGTAGATGGTTTCAGATGGCTTACCTCTGAGGAATAATGATCTTTTCATTGAGAATAATAAATACTATTTGCGGTACCTTCTTCTTCTGTAGTTGTTAGTCTGGAAGCAGGACCAGTGACAAGTGACAGCTGTTCTCTCTGATGCCAGTGCCAAACCAGCCTCTTTCCACGAGACTTTCAGGACCTGAGTAACCCTCAGCATCTGGCAGCACTCTGTCCCCCATAGCGTGGCCTGGGTGTGAGAAAGAGAGAAACTCAAGGAGATAGACTAATCCACTCTGCCTGCTGTGCTACAGCAGCAGCTTCTCGGGTTCACAGTCCAGGGGAACCACAGCAAGTTGGGTCAGGCCTGGGGAGAGGGTAAACAGTAGGCGTCAGCAGGATTGGGGAGAGGGTAAACAGTAGGCGCCAGCAGGACTGGGCAGAGCGCCCCTCCCTCCAGCAATGCACTTCTAAGGTCATCTTCTTTTTCACATGTGTGGGCGTTCTGCCTGCATGTGTATGTCTGTGCACCACATGTGTCTGGTGCCTGTGGAGGACAGAGCGGGCGGTGGATCCTTTAGAATTGAAGTTATAGGCTGCTGTGAGCCACCACATGGATGCTAGGAACTGAACCTGGGTCCTCTGCATGAGTAGCAAGTGCTCTTACCACTGAGCCATCTCTCCACATGTTGCTCTGATTGGTTGATAAATGAAATGCTGATTGGCCAGTAGCCAGGCAGGAAGTACAGGCAGGATAATCAGACAAGGAGAATTCTGGGAAGAGAAAGGCTGAGTGAGGAGACACCAGCCTGCCGTCCAGAGAGCAGCAAGTCATGGCACACAGGTAAAGCCACGGAACACGTGATGACACATAGATGAACAGAAATGGGCTGAGTTTAAATATAAGAGCTAGTCAGTAGTGAGTCTGAGCTAATGGCCGAGCAGTTTTAATTAATATAAGCTTCTGTATGTTCATTTGGGTCTGAGTGGCTGCGGGACCACGAGGCCACGGGAGCCGGGTAGGCACAGGAAAACTTCCAGCTACATTTAGGTGCTTGTAGGGAAACATTCAAAATCAGCCTCTGTGACATTTACAGTAATAATTACAAACTCATAACATTTAATTAAAAACTATCATTAGGCGGATCTCTGTGAGTTCGAGGCCAGCCTGGTCTCCAAAGCAAGTTCCAGGAAAGGCGCAAAGCTACACAGAGAAACACTGTCTCGAAAAAAACTAAAAAAACAAACAAACAAAAAAAACTATCATTAATAAAAAGATACATGCTGCTACCCAGTATCTCTAAACACAGTCATTGGCCTGAGTGAAAATCCAACAGTAACAAGACGGAGAGACTCAACCATCAAGGGCAGTGCTACTCCACAGTCCGGGGGAGGGGAGATCAGCTGCTCTGTAATAACAAAGAGCCATTGCCGGCCAGCAAGACAGATCAGTGGGTAAAGGCGGTGCCTCCCCCCACACCACCCATCACCTGAACTCCATCCTGGGAGCCCACAAGGTGAAAGGAGAAAACATCCTGCTAATGTCCTCTGAACTCCACATGTGCACCGTGGCACACTTGTGCACACCAACATACACACAATAAAAAGCAAATATAATTTCTAAATTTCGCAAAGCATTAGTATGAACTTCTAAGGTAAAAACCTACTAGCCAGCCATGGGAAAGTATCAAAGATTAAAACTCCCACTTCTCTGCTTTCTCATTTAAACTTAGACAAGGTATGTCACCTCCCCAAGCCTAAGCTTCCTCAACAGTAAAAATGAGATTATAATGTAAGTACTATCACATAAGAGCAAAGTGAGTACTCAGTATATAACAGCATAAAACGTATGTAGCATGATCCACATTGTGACAAATTTCAAGGTACCATTTCAATGTACCAATAATAGCTCGAAAGCCAGAATTTCTCTCCTTGTTATCATAATCTTGTTGCCTAAAATCCAGTAAAGCACCTATTCTGGCTAGTTTTATGTCACCTTGACACAAGCTGGAGTCATTGGAGAGGAAGAAGCCCCAACTGAGAAAAATGCCTCCATAAGATCAGGCTCTGGGCTGTAGGGCATTGTCTTAATCAGTGATTGATGTGGGAAGGCCTCGTCTACTGTGGGTGAAGCCAATTCTGGGCTGGTGGTCCTGTGTTCTATAAGAAAGCAGGCTGAGCAAACCATAAAAAAGCAAGCTAGTAAGCAATACCCCTCAATGGCCTCTGCATAAGTTCCTGCTTCCACGTTCCTGCTCTGCTTGAGTTCCTGTCCTGACTTCCTTGGATGATGAACAGTAATGTGAAAGTGTAAGCTATACAAACTCTTTCCTCCCCCAAGTTGCTCTCTGGTCATGATGTTTCATCACAGCAATAGTAACCCTAACTAGGACAACATCTGTCAGTAGTGGGTGCTTTATAAATATCTGTGGGGAAAAAAAAAAAACAAGTTACTGAGCTTCAGCGAGCATGGAGCAAGAGTGAATTTCTCATCTCCTTTTCAAAAGCATACTTCTGAACTAGCTTTCTATGGTTTCCAAGCACTGTGCCCTGCCGAGATTATTTCAGATAAGGCAGATGCTTTGTTTAAAATAAAAATGCTTGACTCCTTAATCTCCAACTCGACTGTAACATGATGCTAGTTCAAGAACCTTTAGGAAGTGCCTGGGGCTGGACACATAGCCTGAGGTTTTCCAGACTCCCCCATTCCAGAGAAAATAAGTCAGTGAAGAAGCCAAGGAAGTAATTAGTTTTCCAGGGAACACAGACCTGGGTCAGGAAATACTGGCAGAAGCAGTGAATGGTCCTTGGTAGCAGGAATATTTTGCTTTAGTTGTTAGGTTGCGGGGAGTTAGATATACACAAATAAACACCTATCTTCACACTTATGCTCATATGTGTGCACACGCTCACAGATCCTATGGCTGTATGTGATTACAGCTCTATCGCTCATTACTCTGAACTCTATAAAACATGTAATAGAACTTCCTGCCTTACAGGGTGGGGTGAGTAATTCTTCTCAGCCTCAGCAGAGAAGGAACTATGAGTGTCTCCAAACCTCAAGAATCCCAGTGAGACAAACCCATCCAATATCGCTAGCTTCCGCTTTAACGTTACCCTGCCCATGAGATGCCACTGGTCCGGGTACCAGAGCCAGAAGCATAGCTCCAAGGAAGCTCCCATTATCCAAAGGGCAGAAAGAAAGGATTTCATGGTGAGTGCACGCTATGAGGACAACGTAAGGACTGACCCACGCTGGTTTCCTCCACGTGGTAAATACTGCCTGGCCTTGGTTGGCTATCCCTGCCCTGCCCTGTCCTCGGGGAGCCTTGGCGGTCACCTGGCACCGCTTCCATTTTCAGTGGAGCTCTCCCGGAGCCGGCAATCTTCCTTCGCTTTTCCTTCCTTCTCTCCTTCTGCCTTTCTTTTCTTTGGTAACACATTAAACTGTTTTGCATGAATCGTGTGTTCGGGCAGCGTGGACTGGGAGGATGAGAATCTGAATGTTAAGAAAGAAGCCTCCCGTAGCCAGGCTGAGGGGCAGCTGGACACAGCTGAGTGGGCCGAGCTCAGGGAGGCACTGGGGGCTCCAGCTGGTCAGACTCTCGGAGCTCCTGAGTGGGAGATCTCACAGGGAAGGTCAGGGCCTCCATTTAACCAGGTCAGAGTAATAATCTTTCCAGACTGTTCTCAGGAAAATTTGTTTTTGTTTGGTTTTTGTTTTTGTTTTATAAACACACTGGCTATATTTTATATTAGATTTGCAAAGCTTATTGTTTTAACGAATTCCAGAAAGTAACATGTCATAGGAAAAAAAAAAAAAACAGGCTATATGGTAATTGTGAATATGGGTAACTTCTGGCTTGCTTTAAGTTACTCATATTCAGAATGTCAAATGGACCCTCGGAGTGCAACTGTGCCCCCTTTCCTACCGGTTTTGTTCTCTCTCCAGTCCCCAGAATGGAAAGCACATAGTAGGCATTTCCCCCTGTGATGTCGACCAGGAACTTGTGCCTCCCTTGGAGCAAAGTTGCACTTTCAAATATAGTAAGAAAGCAAGCTTTCTCTCCTTTTTAAAGATTTGTTTTTATTATTTTTACGCACGTGTGTGTGTGTGTGTGTGTGTGTGTGTGTGTGTGTGTGTGTGTAAATGTATGCCACTTGTGTGTTCACTTACAGAAGCTGGAAGAGGGCATCAGATCTGCTGGAGCTGGAGTTCTAGTGAACACAAGGCACCTGATTTAGGCGCTGGGAACAGAACTCGGGTCCTTGGAAGAGCAGCAAGTGCTCAGGACCCTGAGCCGTCTCTCCAGCTCACACCAGATTGTTCTGTGTGTATCAAGCACTCAGGAAGAAGCCTGTCATGCTGATCCACAAAGAAGAGGCACACAAGGGTTTGTACTTTTCATGCCATTGTATGTTTTCCTTGTCTCAGGATTGGTTCAGCCAACAGTTTTATGGCCTCTGAAAGGCTGAGAGTGCTGGGCGAAACAGCGGGCATGAGTCCTGAGAAAGGAAGGGATAGACAGCACCAACTCCCGCATTCAGACTCCAGATTGAAATCCACGTGCAGACACTTCCTGGACGTGTGATGTTATGTTTGCACATTCTTGGAATCTTTATATTCACTGGGGAACAACTTAAAAATACAGAGCAATGATTTTCAAAAATGCAATTAGCGACTACACCTTAGGGAGTTATGACATCCGTTAATTGAGTTATAGCCAACCTTGCAACAAAATGAGAGCACACAATAGGAAGTATCCAGAGACATCACACATGGTGAAAAGGGAGAACTCACTCCTGAAAGTTGTCCTCTGACTTCCATACGTGTGCCATGGCACACAAATGCCACCCTCCAACACACAAACATACACATACAAAAAAACCCCAAATACATTAAAATATAAGTGGAAAATGCTTTTTAAGAATGCACATGCATACATATATATGCTTTTCCTGTAGTATTTGGTTATTGGTAGTTCCTGAGGAAGTGCCTTATAACACATCTTTGCCCAGTAAAATAATATTCCACAACAATTTAGGAGCAGGTCTCCAGAATCAGTCCCCTTGGTGTCTAAAAACAGTCCCATGTCAGTGTACATCTTCTCCAAATTTGGAAGGAGGTAATATTTTTCAAAAACTAACATATACCCTAGCAAACGCTGGTGGTAAGACCTACTCTACCCAGGCTGCAGACGAGCATCTTTTCCAACCTGTGAGGTAGGTACTAGCATGTCTTTGTACTCGTGAGGAAGCCGGAGCTGTGTGGGGAAGGCCCAAGTCATTCGCTAGTGTGCAAAGAGCCTGGACTGGAAGGCACGGCCACCACAAAAACCAGGCCTTTGCTGTCTGTCCACCACGAAAGACAGTGCACTCTCCTCCATTTCCTGAAGCAATGCATTGTTCACCTTCACTCCAAGAGGAAGGTGCCATCGCCCACCAGTGTGTCCGGAGTGCTGGGGCTCAGACCTCCATCTGTCCTCTCCAGCAGTGCTGGGACCTTGTGCTCTTTGTTGGGGACGTCATGTGTCTCACTGACTATCTCCCTTTCCAGTGAGTGAAACAGGAAGTGTGGTGTCCATTCCCCCAAGAGAGATATCATGAGATTTAAAGAAATGTAGGGGCCAGAGATCTTGCAAACACATACAATGTCCCCTCCTCACCCAAGTGTTTCTTGATGTACTTCCTCCCAGGGGCATCAAATCAGTCACACTTCCCTCTCAGCTGGCAAAGGCTGGAGTGAGCTGTCAGCTCTAGACAAAAGCCAGGCCGGGCTGTGTACAGAATGGAAAGGTCTGTTGAGGGGGGGAGTCTTAGGAAAAGTAGTCTTTTTTAAAACTTTCTTTTCGTTTATTCTTTGTGTCTTTCACATCATGCCTCCCAATCCCTCCCATCCCCCCCCAAACAAAATTTAAGAGAAAAGGTAGGGGTGGGGAGAAAGGGAAAAATATCATAACGAGAGCTGCAGTGTGTTACAGCGATTCACGCAGTAAACCCCTAAGGAAACATATTCTTATCAGTGGCATGTCAGGAGATGAAAAAAATCCTGATTATCTTAAAATACCAGAAAAAAAAAACAGAATATAGTACTATCCTTAGTAAATTACCAAATAAGGCTGGTCCTGTGCTGCTTCTGAGTTCAAGATGAAAAGAAAGATTTGAACAGCATGGTTGAGTTCAGCATCTCACTAAGAAAGATATTAATTTCATTTCCACAAACTGTACCTTTCTTAGTCTTAGATACATTAGCCCTCAAATTTATTTGCCCCTCATTCTGTCAAAAACAAGGTAAACACTGTCAATATACTGCCTCTAGGAGATTTTTACCTTTTAGCCAGAAACAGCGTGACAAATCTGAACGTTATCCTAAATCCAATAACTTCCTCGTTTTACTCCTTTATGGAAGCTGGTTTACACTGATTGCCCTTTTCCATGAAGTCTAAGTGAGAAATGGGGCTGGAATGAAGAGCAGGAGACAGGGGTGAAGTCCCTGCCACACGGGTAGGAGAGCATAAAATATTTGCTTTTCCTGGATCAAAGACGAGTTAGAATATGGAAGGAAATGTGGTAAAGTAAGGAGATTGAGTTCTAGAAACCTCTTCTTCTTCCATTAACTGCCTCAAAGGTGAAGTAACTTCAGAAACATCCAGAAAAGTGGGGTTGATAGTTCTCCTTACTGAGATACGGTATTGAGGAGGCTGTCAGTCCAAAAGGAAAGAAAGGAAGAAAGGGAGAGAGAGAGAGAGGAAGAGAGAGAGAGGGAGAGGGAGAGAGAGGGGGGGAGAGAGAGAGAGAGAGAGAGAGAGAGAGAGAGAGAGAGAGAGAGAGAGAGAGAGAGAGAGAGATTCAACACAGTGTAACAATAAGCAGGGTTGGCCTCAGCATCAGTGGCTGACATGACCAAGAATAAAAGTTTTAAAAAAAGTATTTTAATGATCATATCAGGTTGAATTTACTATTGAGCAAACCATGAAAACAGTAACAGCATTCAAAATTTCTTAACGTACAAAATAGCAAAATTTTGTAGGTACCAAAAAGAAAAGCAAAAAATAACCAACGTATAAGGGTGAAAGGTTTGCTTTAGCTCAGAGACTTGGCGGCTCTGTTCTATGATGGCCTCTCTCTGACCCAGTAGTGGCACAGTTCGTCAAAGCAGGACTCTGCAATGGGACAAGGCAGTTGTATCACTAGCCAGGAAGCAAAAAGGGAAGAGGGGACCAGGATCCTCTTCAAGGGCCTCCAGCAACCTAAGACCCCTCGACTAGGCCCCACTTCCTGAAGGTTCCACCAGCCACGACCCAGTAGCTCAACCCTGCTGACCAAGTCTTTAGCACAGGGATGTGACTGAGAGACCACCAGAATCCCACTTTAGTGGGGCTTGTTAAGAAGACAAGCTGAGTAAAATTCCCCTCTCTCCCTCTCTGTCTCTCTCTGTCTATGTCTGTCTCTGTCTCTCTCTGTCTCTGTCTCTTTCCCTCTCTTTGTCTCTCTCTGTCTCTGTCTCTCTCTCTGTCTCTCTCTCTCTCTCTCTCTGTCACGTATGTGTATGTGGGGTGTGTGTGTGTGTGTGGTGTGGTATGTGTGAACAGGCCTGGAGATTTCCTTTGTCCACCTTCTAAAACCCATTTTCCTTTTTTTCCCCTCCTGCCCTGTAGTCTAGCAAACTGTGAATCCTGTGTCACCCAGTGAATCCTGGTCCTCAAGGTTTCTGCTCCAAACCCTGGCAGAAGGAAAAGAATAATCATGGTAAGCATACTCATTGTCTTAGTTAGGGTTCTATTGCTGTGAAGAGACCATGACCATAGAAACTTAATACTTTCTCTTCCTTTCTTCCTTTCTTCCTTCCTTTCTCTCTCTCTCTCTCTCTCTCTCTCTCTCTCTCTCTCTCTCTCTCTTTCTTTCTTTCTTTCTTTTGTTTGGTTTTGGTTTGGGGCTTTGTTGAGACAGGGTTTCTCTGTGTAACAGTCTTGGCTGTCCTGGAACTCTCTTTGTCTTGCCTTGAACTCAGAGAGATGTCTGCCTCTGCCTCCCCAGTGCTAGGATTAAAAGTGTGTGCCACCCTGCCTGGCTTCACAGCAACTCTTACAAAGGAAAACATTTAACTGGGGATGGCTTACAGGTTCAGAGGTTTAGTCCATTATTGTCATGGCAGGAAGCATGTAGGTACACAGGCAGACATGGTGCTGAAGAAGGACCAGAGAGTTCCACAAGTTCCACATCTGTATCAGCAGGCAGCAGGAAGATTGAGGGACACTGGGCCTGGCTTGAGCAGTTGAAACCTCAAAGCCCGCCCCCACAGTGACACACTTCCTGCAACAAGGCCACGCCTCCTGATAGTACCACTCCCCAATGACCAAGCATTCGAATCTCTGAGCCTGTGGGGGCCATTCCTATTCAAACCACCACATTCACTGAATTCCCACAAGGTAGCTTAACTGTGCACCTCCACTGTAGATCAGTATTCTTCTCAAAGCATCCCTGGTCAACTGACTATGAACCAGAGGCCCCCACCATGCCCTCCTTGGGTTCCATAATGGCCCATGGAACTCCGAAAGACATGGGAGTCCTATTTGACAAATATTCTAAAGGATAAAATTCAGGAACAGATAAATGAAGGAGATGCACAGGGCAAGGTGTGAGGAGGACACAACTCCCGTGGGCTTTCTAAGCATGCCACCCTCCTAGCACCTGTGTGCCCCAAACCACAAGCTGAAGTCCAAGAGTTTTCACAGGGCTTCACCCCCAGATCACTGCCCACCTCCCTTCTCAGGGAAAGCCAATGATGTCACTGAAAGCTCCAACCCTCTGATCACTTTGTCTTTCTCGAAAAAAAGAACCACCCTGAGCTAGCTAGGAACCCCACCCCAAGTGACCTCATTAGCATAAATTTGGGTCTGATAAAATTAACAAGAGACACCTACCAATCCAGAAATGTCAAGGGTTTTAGAAGCTCTGTGCCAAGGATTGGAATCTGGAACAAAAATGAAAAATATTTCTTATTATGTCACATATAAAATAAGTGTTAATTATTATGTTATTACTTCATTATTGTTAAATGAATTAATGAACAGGATTTCTGGGAGACAGGAATAAATGTCACTCAAAATCCAGAATAAGAACTAAGAGACAGGCTGTCTAGGGGAGGACCACTCATAAACAAGTTCCAACCTCTTTTCAGGTTTGTGTTATTTCTCCCGGTCCAGTTCCCTCAAGAGAGCTTAGCCTTACTTAGGTCACAGTCCCTGGTTTGGACAGGTCTCTGCCTTAACTCACAGCTCTACTACTGAGTGGATAGGGGGGAGGGGGCATCAGCCAGGGCAAGAGTGTGGTGATATTGTGTTCCTCAAAATATTGTGCACCCTAATAAACTTACCTAGGGTCAGAGAACAGAGCAGCCACTAGATATAGAGGCCAGAAAATGGTGGCGCACACACACCTTTAATCCTAGCATTCCAGAGGCAGAAATCCGCCTGGATCTCTGTGAGTTCAAGGCCACATTGGAAACAGCCAGGTGTGGTAACAAGAGCCTTTAATCCCAGGAAGTGATGGCAGAAAACATAAAGGTTTATAATGCGTGAAGACCAGAAACTAGAAGCTTTTGACCTGGTTAAGTTTTTAGGTTTTAGCAGCAGTTCAGCTGAGATTCATTCTGAATAAGGACTCAGAAGCTCCCAGTCTGAGGAAACAGGATCAGCTGAGGAACTGGCAAGGTGAGGAAGCTGTGGCTTGTTCTGCTTCTCTGATCTTCCAGCATTCACCCCAATACCTGGCATCAGGTTTGATTTTATTAATAAGACCATTTAAGATTCATGCTACACAAGAGTAAGGACTTGTTTCCAGAAAAGGAAGGAATGCTCGACAACACTCATGAAGACACCACTATTGCCAATTCCAACTGGCTCTTAAGGAGTCTGGGTGTTAGTACTAAGACCCGCCCCTTGGGGACCTGGCCAATAGGCAGGCAATACCTTGACTCCCCCCAACACACACACACACCCCAGGATCCTGACAAGTCATCCTAAGTAGTCAGTAGCCTGCTTTTTTTGCTAGCACACAGCACACAGGAAGTCCCCTCATAAAAGGCTGGGTCCCACCTGCCTTCTCTCTCTTCTTCTCTCCTCAGCGCCCCCTCCCACCTGCTTGCTCTCTCCCTTCCTCTCTCTCCCTTCCCCTCTCCCCTCTCCCTTCTCTCCCCTCCCCCCACTAATAAAACTCTCCCTGTGAGTGCTGCCTGCAGGACATGTCTCTGTCTCTTACCCATCGTGGGGCACCTTGGCTCCAACCCACCAAGATCTCTGTCCCCTGGGTCCTTTAACAAGGAAGTTACTCATTTCCATTAGTTGACCCTAGTTGAGTTGAGCGCCTCTTTTTCATTGGCTAACAGGTCTCTCAGTGACCTCTTGGACACTTTCCCATCTTCCCCTTCAGTTATGAGAACTTAATTTCAATGTTTAAGACTTGGTCTCATTTGCTTGAGTGGCCTTGATCTCAAACGCATGCCGGTTTGAATTGAATAGACAGACGATTCAGGTGTAGTCCACTGGTGGGGAACACTGATGGTGAATTCTGAGACAGTTAAGCACCCATGGTCAGCCTCGTGTTAACTCAAGGTGGCGCAGAAGGGGAAAGGGCAGGAAACAGCAAGTACCATAGCCGCAGCCAGGTCTAAAAAGCCAAACACTAGGAGGAAACAGGGTGATTAGAAGGGGGACAGAAGTGAGACAGGAAGGGGTTATGGCCAAGCTCAGTGAGCAGGGGCTGTGGGCATTCAAAGGCGGAGGCACTCCAGGTAGAGTTGGCCAGAAGAAAGCTGCTCTGCAGAGATCTGGACAGCTTTCACATGCCTCCAGGGAAAGGAGCAACCCCTCATACCCTGCTGGAGAGGATGCAGGATGGTCTTTGGGTATTTATGATGTCTGTATGCTCCATTAAAACCTGGGAGAGGGGCTGGAGAGTTGGCTCAGCGGTCAAGAGCACTGGCTGTTCTTCCAGAGGTCCTGAGTTCAATTCCCAGCAACCACATGGTGGCTCACAACCATCTGTAATGAGATCTGATGCCCTCTTCTGGCCTGCAGGCATACATGCAGGCAGAACACTGTATACATAATAAGTAAATAAATAAATTTAAAAAACAAAAACAAAAACAAAAAAACAAAACCCTGGGAGAGATAGTTCAGGAAGTGCGGTCTGTGTGAAGGAAGTGTTAGGACAGTGTTTCCAGTGACCACACAAAGTTCAAGGAAAGATGTGGAGAGTCTAGAAGCCTTGGCTTCTCCAGCCCTCCGTCATTCATCTTCCTTGGCTTTTAGGAGAAGCTCAGTTCAACACATGATAAGCCTTGGATTTGTGTGGCTCAGGGACTACTCCAAGAGCAGAGAGAACTATTTCTTCTCTGAAAAAAAAAAAAAGTCTCCATTTATCTGAAAGTCAAGAAGGGAATTTTGCCTAACGTGTCCCATGGTTGAGTGCTTGAAAATATTTTCCAATCTGACTAGCTAACGTTAGAGTCATGAAGACTGGTAATCTCTCATAGTTGTATAATAACTGGGAGAATGTGTTCTTCCGAAGCTGGCTACGGGGGCAGTGGCTACTCTCCCAGTATTCAGTAGGCTTTGGCAGGAAGATCAGGAATTCTAGGCTAGCCTGGGCTTCACAGTGAGACTCCCATCTCCAAAGATAAAAATAAAAACAAGCAAATAAAATGAAGTAAGAACCCTAACATGAAAGGACAGACTAGATAAATACCAGTTAAATTGAAACTTTAAACAGATCTAAATCATTATTGCCCAGAGAATGCCTGGGATGTCAGCCTAGAAATTTAATAGCCTAACGATTTGACATCACATTTCTTACTTCTTATTGTCCTATTGCGGCACAAGCCTGTGAGCTGCACTTGTACCACTATGAACCCAAAGGCAGCACCAAAACCCATCCAGATTATGAGCTTGACATCTCCCTGGTTTGTTCCACCTAAACCACAAAGAGCCACCATTTGGGGTAGATGGAAGATGGAGGAGAGGTCTCACCAGTGTCCCAACTGTAGAGTTTAAGGATCCGATGGTGTGGAAAGATTGTTCGGAGAATGAGGCCATATGTACTGCTATGGCTCCAGCGATTTGGGCATGTTTCTAATTGTTCTGATGTTAGAAGGCTCTGAAATGGATTTTTCTGCACCGCCCCCAGCTACCACTACTGCAGACGCCCTTGGAGCAATGTTTATTTCAAAACCAAATCGAATCCATATGCCTGTCTTACTTAGACCTGAGTCAAAACTGTTTAGCTTTAATTTATAAGGAAAAGAAAACTTTTTTCATCGAGAAGGAAAAAGGACTTTCTAAAACTTTAGTAAACGTATTTAAACAACAAATATTCAGGACTGAGGAATCACCATTTAAAATGGGGAGGAACTGGGAAAAGGAACAAGGAAAACAAAAGCAATCAGGAAAAAGTTTTCCAAGGATGCTTAACGCCTCCTTCCATTAACTGAACATTCCCAACTGCTTTGAACTCTTAATTGACTGCTCTGGTGTAACCATCTTTCATTGGCATAAGAAAAGGGCACAGTTTAGCCAAGTGTAAATTAGTTTTGATACCTCATCATGATTGTTGGATTGCTTTGAGATATTTTTGAAATAAACTTTTTCATGCAAGGGACCAGCTTTTGATCACTAATCAGTTATAATGCTGTATGTGTTTATCTCTTGAAGACGAGTCAAATGCATTCAAGAAATGGGACAGCTGTGCTGTCTGTAGGTCCAACTTGAGACTGCTTTTCCAAGGCTCCCTTCTGTCCTCGGGGCAATGAGTTACTCAAGACAGTTTTCAAACAGGAATGTAATCACAGGGTAGTTTAGGAAGTCCTCGCTAGGGAGGTAAATGAGAGGATATTGGGGGGGGGCACGACATTCAGAGGATGTTGAATCACTCAAGGTAAAAACTGATGAGACTCTGTACTAAGGAAGAGGCAGCAAAGATGGAGGAAAATGAGAGAGACAGCCATTCAAGGTGTAGAATGGGTAGACCTTGCTGATGAATTAGAAGGTGAGGGTTGCAGAGGAGAAATCTGAGAGAAAGGCATCAAATTTTTTATGTGGGAACTCAAGGGATGGGAATATTCTGCAGGATAGACATATATATCCTATATAAAAGATAGGTTTGAGACAAAATTCAGGGTAGACAATTGGGTTTAAGGAAGAGAAATGTTTCATTGATGTTATAGATTGCAGATTGACATTGTTTTCCAGATGAACTTGGTATGCAATGTATACCAAGAGGAGAGACAAGGCCACTAAGATAGCCAGACATGCTGTGCTGGCCATTGTAGTTTGGACTATTTCTTTACTAACATTTGACATATTAATAGTTTTGTTGCTTATGTATTTACTTATTTGTTTGTCAAATAAAGGGAAAAAAGAAAAAAGAAAGTTCCTGCTAAATGCCAACTGAGCAGGGTTTTGGTGACCTCTCAGCGCTTTCTCGAAGACTGGCTTTGCATCGCTTCTCTTACCTCAATCTCACTACCAAACTGGAAATCCTGTATTAGAGAAATGTTACTAAAGAACTAAAGGGGCATGAACATGGCAAATAATTCTACATTTAGTTACCATGTTCGCCAGATAATTAAATCACGTCTGATTACACAAGCCAAGTCCAAGCCAACACCTTTGAGTGGTAAGTGAATGGTTGAGGAGGAAGAAAAACTATGACCCATGTTGGGGCACAACTTGAAATGTTAAAGGAACAGGACATGACAGAGCATTTTGGTAGTTCTCTATCACAGGGTGATTGGAAGTCAACATAAAGGAGACCGTATGTATACAACACTTTTCTGACCATGAGATAGACTGTTTTCTTAATTGTAGGATAGTAGTGGATCTATTAAGAGTTGAAGGACAAGTCAAGACATTTTTAAAGGATGAAGCTTATGGGACCGATGGCCTCTCTTACGGAGGTGCAGAGTCTGTTAGATGTCATGTTAGTACTGATGATGGTACTGCCAAGTAATTCAGAGCAACTTGGAATGGAGTGGGATATGACATCGTGACATCCACATAGGGACACAGAGCTGGGGCTACTTGATTGCCAAGTAACACAGGTCAAACTCGTTGACTTCTGCAATAGGCACATGAAGGACACTATGAGAACATGGATGCCTTTTGCTTGGTACCAAATCTCTGTCTGAAGAGGTCAGCATGCAACTCTTGCCTTTAAGGCAACACTTAAGTCAGTCCAGTGTTCAAACATCTTCAAAGAGTGATTTTAGCTACATTCCTTTGTTAGCTCAGCATAATATTTATTCTTCTCCTCTTTAGGAGATTGTGGGGGACCATCACTCACCCCCACATTCCACCAGAGTACTCTTGAGTAGGAGCAGCAGGAAAGAGGGAAGAGAAACAGATAGAAAATACAGGATAGCCTTGAGAGGGCCTGGATCCGAATCTATCGGGCATTGACTGTCTCTGCCCAAGGGTATTTAAAGGAATGCCAAGGGGTGAAGCAAAAGACCTCCTCCCCCAGCACAGTCAAGTGCACACCATCTCAGACACCTGCACTTAGGCCCATGGTCCAATCATTCTCTCTATGCAGACCTGCTGGGTAAAGCCACTAGGAACCTGAAAATGGGCTCCAACAGGAGATTTTTTTTTTGCTTTGTCATTTAAATAGTTAAAAAGTTCAATAAGTTAGCTGTTCCTGTTTTGTGCACAGAGGACTTCTGGTTTTGAGGGCGAAGATTTACTTTATTGCTCACAGCACAGCAGACAGCACAAACATTGTAAGGTTTGCCTCAGCTCAGTTTGCCCTCCAAGACCCAAAGGGATAACATGGAAGACCCACATGGATACCTGCATACAGGACCTCACACTAGGAGAGGGACACTGTGCTCAGGAGACTCGTCATCTTATGGAAAACATAGGCAAGCTGTTTAAAGAGGAAAACATAAGTACTGCATAGTTGCCTACAGCAAATAAAGACTTGAAAATATGGCCTGGGCATAAAGCAAAGGTGGCCATGTATATGGCATAGGAAGCCAACTGTGTAGATGGACGAGATACCCATGCAAGGCTGTCTCTCAGCCCTTTCTCTCATGATCCCATTCTCTTAACTAACTCCCCTCTTCTCCTGAAACCAAGGAGAGGAAATTCCAGGAATGGGACAGACCCCTCCCACGGCCTAGCCCATTCCATCTCTGAGTTCTGGAGCCTGAGAAGAACCCCCAAATTCAGAAGACTGTCTTGTTTCAGGTCCCCCTGACAACATTGCCATCCCATCTGGTTCCTTCCACTGGCGCCCAGGAGGGGACTTGTTACCATCTCGGCCAGATCTACCACTCCTGCCCTCAGAGGCCAACTCCCACCCCCACCCCCCACACACAGATTTCTTCTTTGAAAGACTGCTCTCTGTTGGTGTCCTGAAGTCCCACCAAGTGCTTGGAGCTATGCCACTTGCCAGCAACCTCTAGGTTGGCATCCTAAGGCCTGCCAAGGGTTTGCCACTTCTCTTGGCTGGTACCCAGCTGCCACCAAAAGTTCAGACTTGCTATTTTCCTGTTTCAGTTATCACTCCTGCGTTGTGATCACTTTCCTGTTATCCGGCATAGCAAATAAAAGTCTTTATGTGCTCACCATTCTCCCACTGCCTACTTCATTCTTGAAGGAGGGACAAGGCGAGGACTCAAGAGAACAATCTTATTAGAATATTAAAAAGTATACTTGAGGGCCATGGAGGTGGCTCACCAGTAAAGGAGCCAAGCATGGTGAATTTGATTCCTAGGACCCACATAGTGGGGAAAAAAAAAATGACTCCCAAAGGTCCTCTAGCCTTTATGCATCCACACAAAATAAATGAATAAATAACTGTAATAAAAAATTTAAGTATGTTTGAAAAGAAAATGTGGTCTTTCAATGACAGCAGATCTGGGAAGTGAAACTCCTTTTGTTTTACCAGTCTGTCCAGACTCTTACGTTGATATTTATGGTTCTTCCTTAGAATAAATATGAGCCTAATGTATCCCATTATCATCTCAGTTATAAGCAGTTTCGTACAAGGGTGGCCGTGGCTGTAACCTCAGTACTTGAGAGACTGAGGCAGGAGGATTGTATTTTGAGGACTACCTAGGTGCATAGTAAATTCCAGATCAGTCTAGGATACATAGTGAAACAAATGCAACACATCTTCACATAATTAAACAATTACAGCATAAACAAAAGTAGCACATCTTTGCCTAGTTAAAATAATATTCCACAACAATTCCCTGCCAGAGTTGGCAGCCTAAAATCACAGGAGGCCAGGTGGCGGTGGCGCACACCTTTAATCCCAGCACTCAGGAGGCAGAGCCAGGTGGATCTTTGTGAGTTCAAGGCCAGCCTGGTCTACAGAGCGAGATCCAGGACAGGCACCAAAACTACAGAGAGAAACCCTGTCTTAAAAAAAAAAAAATCACAGGTGGTTCTTAAATTCAAGGTCATCTTTGACAAAATACTGAAACAGTCTCTAATTAATCTGGAAAATGTACTAAGAAAGTATAACTCAACTATTTACAGTTGCTGTCAAGAGCAGAAGAGGTGGTCCAATGGTTATAGCACTTGCCTCTCCCTCAGAGGACTGAGATGAGTTCCCAGCACCTGTCTAGTATGGCTCACAACTTTAACTCCAGAAGACACACAGACACAGATACAGACACAGACACACACACAGACACACACACACACACACACACACACACACAATTTTCTTAGGTACTTTGCAATATTTGCTATCAGCTTATTTAAAAGAAATGCATGCACACAGGTAATCTTGTGCAATTCTTATTTTGAAACACTTCACTACCAAAAAAGACCTTATGGGGGATGAGGGAAGGGTAGCCCCAGTGTGGGAGTCCAGTTCCCACCTTTTAAAGGGTTCTTAGGTGGAGAAGAGAGGAATGAGGAAATATTAGATAGAAAGAGAGGCCTAAACGATGAGGAGAAAGACAGAAACACAGGATAGCTTCAGGAGGGCCTGGATCAATACCCAACAACCACTTTGTTTATTCAAAAGGGATTTTTATAACAATGCCAAGGGGGCAGAGCAAAAGACCTCCCCCTTGCAAGATCGAAGCACACCATACAGCCAAGTGTAGACACTTCCAAATGCCTGGTAACCACACCAGTGGTCAAATCATCTGTTTACATAGCCCTGCTGAATAAAGCAAGCTCAGATTCTCTGACCCTGAGGAATTTCTCACTAGGAAGCCTGTGTGGGTCTCCACACCCCAGGGGCAGGCCCTCTTATACTATGTTCTGAAAAAAATGTTAACTTGGCCAAGAAGAGACTCACTATTTCTCTTAGTTCAATATTGGGAAACACAACTATGAAAGAGTAACATGTTCTTTGTGTCGTCCTGTATTTCATATCAGATACTCTTTTTTATTAATTTTAATTAACATACAAAATAATGAGCTTCATTGTGACATTTTTATACATGTGTGTCATTGTTCTTTGTGCATATTCACCTCCATTATCCTCTCTATCCCCTGCCTGGTGGTCCTATCTTTCCTGAAGTAGTTTTCCTTCTTGCAATCCTCCAGTGCCTTTGGTTGTTCTAATTTTAGTGTATACACTGAAAACATTACGACGGGTGTTCTGAAGAATCTGAAACAATACTGGCTGTTGCCATGGTTCTTAGTTTCCACCAGAACCTGAGGACAAAATCCTATTATTGAAAACATATACTATTGTCAAAGGACATGAAAAAAAAAATCAAGCGGGCACTGACTTGAGAGTTTCCTCTCTACTGGCTAACTTTCGGGGGACAGGAAGGTCTATGCAGAATGCCCGTAGAGAAAAGTAACCAACAGTCTTATCCAACTGTGAACTTACGAGCTACAATAATAACGGGTGTGGCAAGATGTGCCCGTGGCTGCAAGAGGCACAAATGCTTTGTGGGTAACCAGCTTCTTTGTGATTGGATTTAAGACTCTTTCCATGGGGGTGGGTAGGAAATGCATGCCTACTACTGTAAACCTAGCAAAGAACCCATAGCTGTGGGTCTCACAGTACCCAGGGGTAAACCTACTAAAATAACTCTACTAAATGGGCATGGTATCAAATTGCCTCCAAATCCATATCTCTCTGGATGGATGCAGCTCTCAGACCTCATCAGAGAGGTTTCTTTGTGCAGTAGATGGTGGTTAATGAAGAAACTCACATCCGATCAAAGTGCAGAAAATAACCATCTATAGCGTGCTCATCACATCCCTGTCCTCACCAGACTCAGGGATGACCTTCAAAGAGGGGACAAAAAATATTATATAAGCCGGGAGTTGGAGGAGATAGATGCTAGTATCTTCTAAACATATCCACTACAGTCACGAATTCGCAGCAATTGTGATTGCCTGCTTCATGAGCCCTGACCTCTGACCTTCCCAATGTATCCACCCCAACACACACAATAAATAAATAAAACCATTGAAGTCATCTGACTCCCTGTTTTCCAACTTCATAGTGATAATGTTGAGAGAGTGATATGAACTGGGCAGAAACCAGACTTGGAATTTTAAATGTTGATCTTTTTGTAAGCCAGTAATATATAATAAAATACTCTCCTGAGATTTCCAACATAGGCTAATGTAAGTGTTCTGGATCTCATTTACAGCTGAGTCAGCTAAGCTGCAATGCTCAGTGGGTGATGCATTTTCAAGTGACCATTTTTTTTATTTAAGATGAATTTATGATCTGTAATACCATCATAAATCAAGGAAACTTTGAAGTTATTTGGGGAAATTCATTAAGTTTTAAATAACTGAACATCAAAGACCATTTCTTAATTTATGAGTAAAACAGATAAGTTAAACTTAGAAACAAGAAAATAAACTGTTTATAATTTTTGTAACTCGGATGTTAATTTTTAAAGATTACTGTCTAAATTGCTGATTTGCTGCAAGCCACAAAAATATATGAAGTAGGATTTCAGCTGATTATGACAAGCTGATACCTGGAAGAAGTCAAGGGCCTTCCAGAGGTCAAGCTGAGCCTCAAAGAGTCTTGGTGATATTGGCTTTTGATTATTAGCCGTTTCCTGCTATGAATTTCTCGTGTGCTATTGTAGCTTTTCCATCATTTATTGGGCACCATTTCCCCTCTGCTAATGGAATATTTAACTAACCTTCTGTGCTGAAAGCTGTGCAAAGCCAGAACCCCAGTTCAAGCCTCCTGGAAATTATCATCATTGGCAGCATCTGGCCAGGACTATCCCTGAATAGACGAAAGTATCTTATCAGAGATACCACTGTGCTCTCTAAGAACAGACTTAAGCATCCATACTATCTGTTTGAGAAGACCTAGTGGATGTACAAATTAAGCTTAATCTTCTCCTTTCCAAAGTCTTATCTCTAGTTTTTGATCCACCCTTAACAATTAACTCAGAACTAAAGGGTTCCTACTTACAGGTGCATCTAGCTTTGACAGAAGTTGCTTAGCCAAGTTGCCTAGCAACCGAGCATACTCCCCCCCCCCATCCCTGCCCTGCCGGAAACTGTGGGAGCAGAAAGAGCTTGGAGAGATAAGGTCCAAAGGGATAAAAGGCAGTTTTTATTTTCAGAGACTACTAGAGGGAGAAGAGAAAAGAGAATAGAAAAACTAGATGGGTAAGAACTGGAGAGGAACGGACTAAGATGGGAAGAACTAGACTGAAGGGCTAGAAGAGAGTACTAGAGAAATGAGATGGAAGATGAGGAAGAGCCAGATGAAGAAGAACAAGATGAGAAAGAAGGAGATAGGAGAGGAGCTAAGATGGGAGAGAACTAGATGGACAAGAACCTAGAAGGGGCAGAACTAAGATGAAGGAATTAAAGTAAAACTTAGAGGACAGCAGATAAATGTAGAGAGAAGTCAGGCAAGAAAGGAGCTAGGCACGAGAGCAGAATAGAAGCTGTGTAGAAAAAGAACTGACTCAGAAAAATAAAGTGTATGGACTAAAGAGTATCATGTATGTAGATTCATTTACTATCGTCAAAGATTAGATTATCAGCTGGTTGTAGATTCTTCTCGGACCCTGAGAGAGGACTGTCGAGGAGCAGGAACCTAGTAGTCCTCTTTACCAACTTGGGTTTCACTTAAAGAAAAAAAATCATTAAATGGAGCTGAGAGGTGACCCAGGCAGCTAAATAAGCAAGCACATCTGCCTTGTTAGTATGCAAATTTACTTTCAACTCTAATAAATGAAAAAAAATGTACATATCCAAGATTTGTTTTAAAATAAATTTGTTTGGGGGATGTTTTTTGTTTTCGTTTGTCTCTTTGTTTAAATGGGGTCCCACTATGTAGCCCTGGCTGGCCTGGAACTTGATATATAGGCCAGGTTGGCCCTAAACTCATAGAGATTCACTTGTCTCTGCCCCCCCAAGTACTGGGATTAAAGGCCACACCTGGATTAAATAAATTTATTTTTACCAATAAATTATATATAGCCAGAGTTGCCTACATGTTTTTCAGACAAGAAGGACTGTGAATGGAAAAACTTAAGAAGGCAAGGATCTATGGCTAGGATGTAGTTTAATGGGCAGAGTGCTTGCCTCGCATGTACAAAGACAAGCCTGGCTTCGGTGACCAGCATAGCATAAGACCAATGATAGTTCTAGCACCTGGGAGGAGGAAACAGAAAGATGAGTGTGGTGGTTGGAATAGGAATGGCCCCCACACGTTCATGTGTTTGAATGCTTGGTCATAGGGAGTGGCACTATTAGGAGGTGTGGCCTTGTTGGAGTGGGTGTGGCCTTGTTGGAGGAGGCGTGTTAGTGGGGGTGGGCTTTGAAGTCTCAGAAGCTCAAGTCAGGCCTGGTGGCTCCACAGTTTCTTCCTGCTGCCTGCCGATTCAGATGTAGAACTCTCAGCTCCTTCTCCAGCACCATGTCTGCCTGCATGCCACCATGCTTCACTCCATGAGGATAATGAACTAAATAAACCTCTGGAACTGTAAGCCAGTCCCAACTTAATGTTTTCCTTTATAAGAGTTGTCGTGGTCATGGTGTCTCTTCACAGCAATAGAAATTCAATGAGGTTCAGAAGTCCAAGGTCATACTTGTTTGCAGTGACTTCAAGAGTTCAAGGTCAGCCTGAGATACAGGAAACCCTGTCTTAAAGGAAAGAAGTCTTCTATGTAGTTTATATTTCAGTTCAATGATTTAAAACAAACACACAATCCAACTGGAAGCTTAATACCGTGACACAGACTCAGTGAAAGAAGCCAGTCTTGACAGGACTCTAGACATGCCGGCTGTGTGGAGAAACCCTGGCTCCTCGTGCTGGTCAGTGCAATGTCATTCTAGTCAGTAGTTTCTTCTGGCCAGTGTTGGGGCCTCCTTAAAGAATTTTCCAAGGTAAGCCCACAGGAATGCCACGTATGTGAGGAGCTCTCCCAGCCTCAGTTTCCATTCATTACTGGCTTTCCATTCATTACTATTTCCCACCTAACTCCAGGAATCTAGTGAGAGTAGCATATTTTTCAAGTCAGTTTGAAATTCTTCCAACTTCACGAAGTCTCCAAAGCAACTGGACAGATTTGTATGCGACAAAATAGAATTTTGAAAGCAGAGTGAAACTGTTGTGGATCAGTCAGAAAGCCACCAGATGTTGCTGTTATATAGAATATAAAATGCTTTTCTCTAAACGTGCATGTGATTAAATGTTAGGGAACTACTCTATCATTATAGTAATGGAGATTCTTTTTTCTTACAAAGTTACAGTTTTCCTACCCAAAGTCTCTTTGACTAAATGAATTTCGTATGTGTAATCAAAACATGTGTGTCATTGGACTTCAAGTTAATTTGAGCAATTTTTGTTAAAAGAAACCCTTGTGGTAAAACACTCTTTGAAAACAATTTCATAAAAGGGACATTTAAAAGTTATTATTCTAAATGTAACCATGCCCCTTCCCTTTTTCTTTTATGTGAAATGGTTGTCCTTAGATGTAGCATATGTCTGTATCAGCGAAGGAATTAAATTTTGGTTCTTGAATGATGGCGAGGCTTTATATTACTGGGCAGGCAAATTCCAAAACTTTCTAAAAGTAAGACATTTTTTCCTAAAAATATAGAGAGTGAGATATTGGAAATAACTTCAATTATGCTCCTTCTTCCTTCATTTATAAGTGTTTATTGAGCACCTATCTTGTGTTAACTTTGTTCTCAATACAGGGGGTATCAGCAGCTGGATGTGTCCACATGTCTATTATCCATGTTATACCAAAGAACAAAATACCATGTGGTCCTAAGTGACATGGCACATACATTTACCAACAAAAAAAAAAATATTCACAATATATAAGTGAAAAAGACATGTTACAAAGAAGATTGTAGCAGAAAAAAATTTTATTGAAGATGTACATAGTGATGTAAGAACTAACAATTATTGAAGGTTTACCCTAAGTAGGCATTATTCTCTATACTTCATATAAATCATTTCATTTTATCCTCATTACAGCTCTGTACAGTTTGGGGTTCATTTCATTGTAACCCTGTTTTAGAAACCATAGGGTAGAAATTAAGGTTCTGGAAGATTATTATGCTTAAAGTCACATAACTTCTAAGGAAAGGAACTCGAGTTTAAATTCAGGCAGTTTGGCTCTGGAGCTGTGTACTTGACTGATGTGCTATTCTGACTCGTGAGTAGGATTAAAACACAAACCTCCCTGGAGAGCTGGGCAACATCTGCCTTCCACAGCCCTCCACCCAGCTGCCACTAATGAACACTTTGTGCAGAAGAATTATTAAAAGAAAGCAGCTAATGAATTCATATTAGTACATTGCTAGTAGTTACACAGTATATCCACTAACCACTTTTTCTCTTCTGAAATCCAACCCAACGCCCCACATTTCATTAATTTTCATGTCTCTGTGAAAATTCCTCAGCATTTGTCACTAGTGACCCTGACTGTCATGAAGAGTGTTATTTGCAGAATGTCTGTTAACTTGATTTTACTTGAGGTTCATCATGACAGGACACAGGCTTTCCTGTATTTTGAGCAGTGATGGCACGAAGAGATGCACCTGTATCTCACCAGGAGGAGCACTGTGCCCATGCCCCCTTACTACAGATGTTAACTTAGACCTTCTGACTAACATGCTCTCTGTTTGGGTTTTCCCACAGCAAACTTATTTTCACTTCGTAAATCTTCTACTGAGGATCTTACAGAGAAAATTTGAGACCAAGAAGTATATCCAAACTTTACCCACCGCATTCAGCATATATCCGTTGGTTGATCTTGCTCTATGGTATTCTAATGATGACTCTCCTAGACATCTTTGTTTCTTCTATATTTGCTCATTTTTTATCTTTTTTTTAAAGAGTCCCTTCTTCCCTGTTTATTTCCTTAATTATCTATTATAGCAGTGTAAATTCGCAGATACTTATCACCATGTTCTAATTGAATAGCAGGTTAGTGTTATAGGCTTGACAGAATTTAAATTGATACCTGAATTCTCATCTTATAAATTCTAGCCTCCCTTTTTAGATAATCAAAACATGGCTGGCATGAAAATCATGTTTTCTTCAAAAAAAAATTAATTTTTATTATCTGGATTTTGTTATCTACTGTTTACTTATTCAATGCTAACATCCACACAAATTAAGCCGTATCTCTGTAAGGAGTGAACTTACTAACTGAAGTGCAGCATTTATCCACAATTCTTTTGTTATCAACCTCCCAGCTCTGGTAAGAATGCTGTCAAATAGCAGAAACAGGTCTTCCCTCCGCATTCAGTGTCCTTATTCTTCAACACCAGAGCTGAACTGTTGCTGTTGGTAGCCTGTGTTGATTAGTTTCACGTTGCTCTGACAGAGCAGCTGATGGAACTGAGGAGATTTCTTTTGGCTCAGGTTTCAGAGGGTTTCAGTCCATCATGGAGAAAAAGCCACAAAGAGTTTGTGGCAGCAGGCATGCATGGCGAAGGCCTACCCATAACAGTGTCCAGAAAGCAGAGAGAGTATCCAGAAACAGGGTCCCAGATTTAACCTTCAAAGGCATGCCCCTAGCCACCCACATTCGCCAGTTAGATCCCACCACACAAGAGCTGTGTAGTTCCCCCCAAATAGCACCAATGTCTGTAGACCAAATAGTCAGAACATGAGGCTGGGAGGGACATTTCCAATCCAAGCCTTCTATGTTGGGTTCTCATTGTTTTCTGGCTGCTTTTTGTTACAAACTTACATGTAGAAAGCTTTACCCTTAGAGGTGTGCAATCCTGTGGGT
This sequence comes from Peromyscus maniculatus bairdii, assembly GCF_049852395.1. NCBI lineage: Eukaryota > Metazoa > Chordata > Mammalia > Rodentia > Cricetidae > Peromyscus > Peromyscus maniculatus. The sequence continues at coordinate 103,973,314 of NC_134853.1, forward strand.
TTGACAGATGAGCAATTATGACACAGTCATAGAGTTATGTGACAGAGCAGTCTGTCAGCGACTGTAACACATCCCACCTGCTACCTAGCCCCTTGAGTCAGCCCTCACCCATTCACTTCTCATGGCAATCGCTTTCATTTCTCATCTTTACAGTACTGCTGTTTTCAGAATGTCATGTGAATGGAATCATGCATCGTGTGGCCTTTAGGAACTGCCTTTTTTTCAATTAGGAAAATGGATCTATGATTCATTCATCTTGTGGATCATTAGTTCCTCCTTTATTTCTAAGTAGTGTTCTGGTGTACAGTCTGCCAGTAGTAGTCCGTTGAAGGGCATCTGGGTTATATATAGATTTTTGTCAAATATAAATAAAAATATCAAAGCCATTAGCCCTCTCTGTGAACTTAAGGTTTCATTTCTTCTTGGCAAATACCCAGGAATTAGGTTGCTCGGTCATGGAGGAAGATTTTGTTTAAGTAAGTGACAAATTGCCACTGCTTTCCATAATGACTAAACCACTCTCTATTGCAACAGGAATAATCTGTTATGTATCCCTCTAAGAGGAAATTATACAGCCACAACAATTTTGTAGATGAATATTCATAGGCAGACGTTTACAAATTTTAAAAGCAAGTTATGAAACATTACAATACAAAAGACTGAACATGGCTGGCACATTTTTATTGAATATGAAATAATGTTTTCTTCAAAAACCATGATTTTTTTATTATAATGTTATATTAAAAGGCCATATGCTATTTATTTGACTCATCCTTTGCTGTTGAATGATCACATTATTTCTAACTTTTTAGTGATATAAATAATATTTTATATGTTAATTCTTATACACATTTGTGGGTTTTGTCTTTATTATTGTTGTTCTGTGCATGTGTGTTCATTGAGTCAGTTCTGTCCTTCCACCTTTCTGTGGTTCTGAGAATCCAAGTCAAGTCATTGGACTTGCATTTTCAGCTGGCAAGTGCCTTTACTGCTGAGCCATCCTGCCAGCCTCTAAATATATTTTCTGAGACATGTGGTTACTGGCTCAAGGTGAAAACACTGTGAACATTCTCAAGACACATTTGCCAAAGGGTCCCTAGAATTTTCCAACACCACCATGCCACAGAACTTTCCTCGTTATGGCTTGATACTGAAATGTCCCCATAGGCTCATGTTCTGACTGCTCGCCCCCAGATAAGGTGCTGTCCTTGGGAGGTCATGGAGTCCTTTGAAGTAGATCATTGGGGATGGGCATTTGAAGGTCATACCCAGCCTGACTTCCTGTAGTAACCATTCTGCTTTCTAATGTGTGAGGGGTCTGTGCCACAGGCTTGCTCCAACATGAATCCTACCACGCCTTCCCCACCATGACAGACTGAAAGCCTCTGAAATCATAGGGTAAAATAAACCATTCCTCCATCAAATTGTGTCTGTCAGCTACTGCAATCACAGCAGAAAAAAGCAACTGATCCAGTTCCAATGTTTTGTCTGACTTTAATTCCTAGCCTCAAATCTCCCTACGAATTAGTCAGTTCTTGCTCTGGGCTGACCGTTTGTGTCACCCCAAAACTCAAACCTCGAAGCCCAGTCACTAATGTGCTGGTATTGGGAGGTAGAGCTTCTGAACAGGATTCTAGTCTTTATAATTAGACCCCAGAGACTCCCTAGTCCTTCCAACAAAAGACTATGTAACAAGCAGGCACCATCTACAAACCAGGAAGCCAGGAAATGGGCCCTCACCAGACATGCGGTCTACCAGCTCCTCAAGCCTCCAGAGGCTAGAACTGAGAGAAATCACTTTCTGGGTATAGGCTGATGGTGTTTTCTTTACGCACCCCCACCAGGACAAAATAGCCCCCTTTTCCTTTCCTGCACAGATCCCCTGGGAACAGGGCCTTCCTGCACCATCTGTGTGGCCTGAAGATAAAGGGAAGACTCTCATCCTGGAGTGGAGTTCCCGTACAGTGAGCAGACGTGCTCAAGCTGATCCTCTAGTTCCTGTTTGTGCTAGCTGGTCCACATCTGTTGAGTGTCAACATGTCACTCTTTCTCCCTGCTCCCTTTTTCAGTCACTTTTTATTACTTAAAGATGTTTTGAAGAGTCGGAAATGGAGCCTACTCTGCAATTTTTGGATGCTATACTGAGCCAACAGACATGTGGTTCACTTCCATCTAATCTGAAAGTTTCTAAGTATCACATTTAAAATCATCAGGAAGTTGTGAAGTCCCGGACTAATAACATGGCTCAGTGGGCAGAAGCGTTGACTGTGCAACCCTAACAACCTGAGTTCAATCCCAAGATCCCACTGTGGAAAGAAGGAACTGACTCCTGAAGGCTGACTTCTGACCTCCACACATCTGTGTCATGTGTATACCCACACTCACACCAGCCATGTGCACACACATTAAGAATAAGTGATTGAAAGGGAGAAAAAGAAAGGTATGACACTAACAGTGTAGAGAATCTCCACTGGCATCACGGATGGATCCTTCCAGAAAGTTTCAGATGAACAGCAGAACTCTATGCATTCACATATCTAATGGTAAAAGGTTGGGCAGTCTTCTGTTCACATTATTTTACTAGAAAGAATAAAAAACAAGCAAAGACTTACCTTGAATTTTTCCACGAAACACACATTCCTCACCTTTTGAATACTAACCGTCATTCTTTTCTTAATATCTTTATTATTTCCGTGTGTGTGTGTGTGTGTGTGTGTGTGTGTGTGTGTGTGTGTGTGTGTGTTTGTGTTTCTGTGTGTATGGATGGATATGGGCATATTGGTGTTGATGCCTGAGGAAGTCAAAGACTTCAGATTTCCCTAAAACTAGAGTTACAGGTGGTTGTGAACAGCCCAACACAGGTGCTGGGAACAAAACTCAGGTCCTGTGCGGGAGCAAGATATGTTCTTAGCCACTGAGCCATCTCTCCAGGCCCTGAAGGTTATTCTAAGGCAAGCAATGTGCACAGCCTGGCAGAAACCAAAGCATGCCCTCATAAAAGCATGACAAAATACTCTTCAATATGAAGTAGAGGTAGAGTCAAAAGAAACACTCCCTGAAATCTAGACATGAACCAAACACTAATTTAGAGAATCCTGTGCTTTTCTGTGAGAAATCTTGGAATTACTATCCTACAAAAATGATAAAGGGGAAAATATTAGTTTATAATCAGCAAATGTCCTGTATAATATGTTTGAAATACACACAGACCGAACTTACAGAACCTAGAAAGCTAGAGAAACATAAATAATCAACTATTATTCATGCAGAGACATGGCAGTGAATTTGACAATGAATAGGGAAATTCTCAAACTGACTACTCCTCAAAATTTAAAAAGGCTTTGGAAAAGAGATTTGCATTACTGGGAGACACAAAATGTGGTCAGAAATGGAGAGAGCAAGCAGAAAGGGGCATGGAAGCTTCCTCCTGCTGGCCAGCTGGCATACCGCAGGAGTGTGCCATGCAGGCTGCTGGGGGAGAATCGTCATCCAAAGTCTTGAAACTGTGGACCCTATGCGCTACACTACCAAGCAGCCAGGCAAGGAGTGCCCATGGACGTAGCCGATCCTTTCTGGTTGGATCTGAGGTCTGCCTCATGGGAGGGACTCCATACCTAGTACTGCAAAACCTGATCAAAAGTCAGCACCTGGGGAAGTCAGGGTGCGTGGTGGGGAAGCTGGCTGTTGCTTCACTGAATGGACAAGTAAGCCTATCAGACTTCCTCTGGAATTACTATGTTTATGTGCATAGATTACTACTGACATCAGAGAAGCTCCCTTTCCAATAGGTGATGCTAACTGCAGGGACTGGTCGTCCACGTGGTAGCAGGGGACTACTGAATACTCAGCCCTAAGTGAGATATCAACATCATCCCTGCCAAGGCCCGGAGGACATCTTGGAAGAGGAGGCAGAAAGAATGGAAGGAGGAACAGAGTGAGGAGGAATGCTGTCTTTCTTCAAAGCACAGCAACAGCCTTGCCTTTTTTTTTTTTTTAATCTAAACAACCCAAATATCTTTATTTTTTTTATACGATTTATTTCACCCTTGCATTCTTGACCTCACAGCAGTTTTGCTCACTGGCAGGAGACTGGACAAGATTAGGCCTGTCAGCATGTTGCCATGGGGGGAGGAGGGAAGGGCTTACAGAATCCATAGGCAGTTAATGGGTCACTGGGGGAGGCAGAGACATTTTCTGTCCCCACTGGTAGGGAGCCCATGTCCTGTTAATAATCCCTCCAGACTTTATAAGGAACCTAATGAAACATGGTCACAGGAAAGAAAGGAAAGAAGGAAGGGGAGAGGGGGGAAGGGAGAGAGGGAGGGAGGGAGAGAAGGAGGGGAGGAAACATGAAAATAGAAAGGAGACTAGCTCAGAGAAGAAAAGGAATCAGTGGGGTTCAGGAGGGGACGAGAGGGAAATAGGGAGCGAATATGAGAAAAAAATGTATTATATACATGTGTAAAATGCTACAGTGAAACCAGTATTATATATAATTAATATATGTAAGTAAAAACATTAAATGAGTAAGAACAGGCTTCTTTGGCATTTTTCTAAAGCATCTCCAGACTCACAGAAGATGAAATATTCACAGACTAAATCCAGAGCTCACAAAGGTATGTCATGTCGTTTTCGATGTCTGTGACCAATTCTGTCCATGCGTCTATTAAAGCACTTAATTTTTATTAAGTATATTTGTATCTGTATCTTTAGCTCTCAACAAGGCCCCCACATGGTAAGAACTCAACAAATTTTTTTGAATTGGTGGATAAATAATGCTATATCTCAATTTTTTACTTATTTAAGATGCTAGAAAAATTTTTTATGTAAATTTAACTTTTAGAGAACAGTCCCTACACATAACAAAGGACCCTGATTTCCTGTAGCAGAGGACAGGCAAGTAGATGCTGCCTCTTATCTTCAGAGACAGGGAAGGGATCCATCTGTTGGTAATTAAGACAACACTCAACATTCCACTAGATTCCACTTTGTGCTTATTTTAGTGGTAAAGTTAGGTTTGTCCTATTGATGTTTGTTCCCGGGGTTAGGTCTCGTCTGTGTGTGCCTTGTTCTGCTTTCTCGGCCTTCTTTTCATAGCCCTGGGGACTAAACTCTGCCAGGCTAGGAAACCATTCTCCCACCGGGCTGTGTCTCAGCCTTGCTTAACTCTGGAGAAGAGAAAGGACATCCACGCCTGTTCACAGCTACACTACAACCCTACTCTGACCCCAAGCCCAAGTGGTTTTAACCGACATCATTCCCTAACATCATTGGAAGCCCATTTTTCATAATAATAATATTTAGCATGATTTGCAGCAGGAAAACAGGAAGAGAATGAAATAATAGAACAGAAATGCGGATGCCATGATCAGCTCAGATCCTGCAAGCCTAAGAAATGGCCTGCGGTCGTTTAGATGACAGGGTGACTTTAGTTTGCCTTATCTGTCTGTGCTCTTTAGGTTGAATGTGGTATGTGTTCACATTCTGATGCACCCTCTTCAGAGATCCCAAGTGTGTGTAGAGGGAGTTCTGTTTTCCAACTGCTGTCCTGATGCTTAAAATGTTTGGAGGAGCTGGACCTTTGAAACAAAGGAAAAGAGAGAGAATGACGACAGATCAGTACAGAGAAACAGAGACACAGCTAATCTCCCTAAACCGTTATGTTAGAGGATAAATTACAGGTGACTCCCACCATAAACACAGCTGCATTATCTCCCTGCCTGACATTAAAGACAAACACTCTTCCCTCGGGGTCTCAAGAAAAGCAACAGGAGTCTGCCTTTGTGGGGAGCAAATTAAAACAGTCCTGCTGGCATCCCCAAAACGCTGTGTGTTTGAAGATGTGGGCAAACAGACTCCACCTTTCCACCCCCCTCCCCGCCTTTGAGATGAGTGGAGTGTTTCCTTTAAGCAGCAACTGCTAGATGAAAGGCGAGTCTTTCCAGCTGCAAGGGGAGCCTGTGTGTGGACCCCAAACACAGGCACGGAATGTCAACAACACAACACTGAAACACAACAGGAGATGCCTTGTTGTCCATGCTGTGGAGACGTAATTATCAGTGGCCCACAGGCACATCGCCAGGCCCCATACCCTGAGAAACCTGCCTGAGATCGTGGGAGGAGGCAATAGGCAAAGTCAGTCACTGAAGAACTCAGATACTTCCCACACCAAGGAGGTTGTTCAAAGCAACTAAGGGGAATTCTCATAAAATTAAAGAGAAAAGATTTTGTACTTTTGTTTGTGGATTGTGTATGTCTGTGTTTATATGTTCCTCTGTGTGTGTATGTGTGCATGAATACACACACACACATAAGTGTGGAGACCAGAGGTTGATATGGGGCATCTTCCTCAATTCGCCTCCACCTTAGTTTTTGAGGCAGGGGCTCTCACTGAACCTGGAGCTCACTGACTCAACTAGACTGGCTGGCCAGGAAGCCCTAAGAATCCTCCTGTCTCAATTTCCATGTCCTAGAATTGCAGGTGTGCATTCCTGCACCCAACTTTTCACATGGGAGCTAAGAATCAAACTCAGGTCCTCATGATTTACCAGCTGAGCCATGTCCCCTGTACTTATTCTTTAATAGCAAAACTAAGTCGTGGGATTTATGAGACTGATCAATGGGTAAAGGTGATCTTGCTACATACACTAGGCAACCTGACTTCAATCCCTGGAACCTGTGTAAAGACAGGAGAGAATAAATTTCATGAAGTTGTCCTCCGGCTTCCACATGTGCCATTGCCTGTGTGCACTCCCCATAATAATATAATAAAAAAATAATGTTTCTAGTGATTTGTGTACATCCCATTTAAAAAATATAAAGTGGTTTTTCCCCTAATTATTATTATGTGTACACATACATATAAATAAATACATCCTGCTGAATCCATTTAGTGTCGCTTGTCTGTGTATGTTTTTAGGAGTGACCATTGGGTACTGAATAACCGATTAAGGGAGCTCATCCTTGGGCAAGACTGATTTTCTCCCTCACTGCAGTCATTAACTGCCTATGGCTCTTCATCTAGGGATAAGATTTCTCCCATGCACGTCATCTCAACTGGTGGTGTCATGGTTCAGGTCTTGCTTAGGCCACCTTATTGTTGAGATTCATAGGTACAGCTTCTCTGTCAGACAGAAAAGACATGATCTTGCCGCAGATGTCCTGTCCCTCTGATTTACAGTCTTTCTGCTCCCTCTCCCACTGTGTTCCCTGAGACTGAAGTGTAAGGATTATTGTGTTATAAAAGTATCATCTGGAGCTGGGTGCCCCACAGTAAGTTGTTCTCCGCATTGTGACCGGTTTTGTCTTTCTGTGATGGTCTCTGTCTTCTGGGGGTAGGGAAGCATTTTTGACAAGGGGGGAGAGCCACACTTACCTGTTGGTATAAGTATTTAGAATGCAGTTAGAAATTATACTGATTTAGGGAAGTGACCTTGGTAGACCCTTCTCTGTGTCCTACGGCCTCATCTGCCACAGCAGTTGGCTAGGTTTGCAGTACCAGGCATAAACTCCCTTCTCTTGAGCAAGTCTGAAGTCCACTTAAACAATTGGTGGTAACCCCAAGACTGTAGCTAGAGTTTTTCTCTCTGGGTCCCGCCAAGCCCTGGCAGTCCCATAACCCACGTATAAAATAAACATACAGACGCTTCTATTATTTAAACTGCTCGGCCATTAGCTCAGGCCTGCCATTGTCTAGCTCTTACTCTTCTACTCAGCCCATTTCTGTTCATCTATATGTCGCCACGTGTTCCATGGCTTTACCTGCTGCCTTTACATGCTGCTCCCTGGACGGCGGGCTGGTGTCTCCTCCAGACTTCCACGTCCCAGCCTCTCCTCTCTGTTTGTCCTGCCTATCCCATACTTCCTGCCTGGCTACTGGCCAATCAACGTTTTATTTATTCATAACATACAGGACATCCCACAGCACAAGATAGAAGTACCACTATTGTACTTTAGAGATATCTTGCTACATGTGTCATTCTTTCAGCTGGGTAGAACTATTGATTGTTTTTTTCCCCTGACAGCTTGCAGAATCCTTCCAACACCATGAGAGCTAGTCTGCAGTGGGGGGGGGGGGGGGGGGAGACCTCTGGGTCAGTTCTAGCTCACTTCCTCCAAGACTTGTGTCCAGAGTGTGTGGTATCTTCAGCACTAGGGACTTACCTTCAAAATCTTTGGAGCAGTCAAGGGCAGCTGTAATGACCTATATTGTTTTAGGATTCTCTTGGAGATCCCTGATCAACAACAACTCAAAAAGAAGTTTCTCATGTTAGACAGTCTATGACTCTTGGGGAGAGCACTGTCAGCCCCACATAACAGAACTTCATTTAAACTAAATTTAAACTATACACACACACAATGTGTGCACATACACTTATGTGATGTAGGTCTATGTACACATAAAACAATGTGGCTCTCTATGGTATTTTCAGACATCCTTATTTACCCCTCCTCTGTCCACCTCCCTTTGTATTTCTCTTCCTTTCCCCTCCACAGTTAAAGCCCCCCCCCATTCCCGCTTCACAGTACCTATGTCCTGCCATTTCCCTCTCCAGAGTTCCTTCTCCCCCCACCTCCCTCTTTAGTCTCTTTTTACTGTCATGGTTTCTATAGTGACTCAGGTTATATTCTCACATCTGAAGATTTGAAGCTTGGAACCACAGACAAGAGAGAACATGCAGTGTTTGTCTTTCTGGGTCTGGATTGTCTCACTTGGTATAATCTTTTCTAGTCTCATCCATTTACGTTCAGATTTCATGGTTTTTGTGAGATCGAAACAGGAAAAATATACCTTGCAGGTTAAGAATTCTGTGTGGAGTTAAGAATGAGTTCCTGCTTTTCTGATGATTGTTTGACCCCTCTGCCCCAGATGTGCGTGATCACAGGTGGGTGGGATGTTTGTGAGCAGGAAACATGTCAGGATGTACGTTCGCCCCTGATTGGACCTGATGGGAAATAGACTGGACTTATGGGGTTGCCTTTTTAAGCCTCTGCAAGATGTGACTTGTGGCCATTTTCTGGAAACCCAGAGATGGACCTGGCCAAAGCCCATCCACCTGGCCAGTATTTAATTGAAACTTCCTTCAAATTTGGCTTTAAATGGTGGTAGTGGTCTTGCTCTCAACCAGTGGGATTAACGCTTTTGTTTTAACATGCCATGCAATGCACGCATTTTATTTATAATAAGTATAATCCCTACTAGAAGTTCTAATTTAAGTAGTTATCCTGTATTTGTTTTACAAATCATTGCTATGATGTGTTCATCTGGGAATGAGTAGAAGAAACATTATATGGACTGTTTGTATCAACACAATTTGATTTTGTAAACTAAATTGTGCTCCTTGAGCTGGATGTTGAAGAACTAGTCCCGTGTGACTATATGTGCAAACTGTGCTTAAAATGTTAGCTAAGGCAAGGGAGATCAGAGAAGAGGGTCTGACAGGACTGATGAGGAGGAGATGGGGTGCTAGGTATCTTTGTCCTTATGTCTCACACTCTTGCCCTCTGTTCTCTAGCTCCATTGCCAACAATCACGGAAAAGATCTTATGAGGACCCAGGAAACCCACTCCCAGAATGCTGGGAGAAAAGGCTAACCTGGACATGACAGCAGCTTGATCTTGGGCTTCCAGTGTGCAGAACTGTGATCAAGTCAACTTCAGTTGTCGAAGCTAACCTGTTCTTCACAGGTGACTAGAACTCCATATTTAGGTTATTTCAACTTCCTGGCTATTATGAAGAGGGCAGCAATGACCACGCATATCTATGTTTAAATTGTAATAACTTAAGAAAGGTCAAATTGTCCTGACCCCACACCTCCTCCCTTTGGGAGCCACAGTTGCCTGTAAACAAATGGCTTCTCAGTCTCCTTAATATTTTACAAGACAAAAGGGTCCCCCTTCCCTTCCAAGAAAGGCTCCTGATTCGTAAAAATAATTTGGTTCCTCTGGAGGAATGGCCTGGTGTGATGTTTTATAAGATCAGAGGCAACATTGTAAAGACTCCCTATCCTATCCAAGGTGCAATGTGATTGCAGCCTTTGACTTTAAAACCCCTACCCTCCTTTGTCTCAGGACTGGAGTCCTCTCCTAGACATGAGCCCACTCAGTCAACTGACTAGTAGACTTTCTCTGCTCTTACTTGGCTTTAAAAGCATAGTAGACTTGCGATGCTCTTACTTGGCTTTAAAAGCATAGTAGACTAGCTATGCTCTTACTTGGCTTTAAAAGCATGCTAATCTGTAACTTTCTCATGTGGGTTATTTCAAAATGAATTTTCTAGCAGAAAACTAATGGATAAAGACATTGAAAATTCAACATAAAAAGGTCAACTTGATATGAAAACTAACAAAATTCTTGCAGCAGTAAGGTTGCTTCAGTGAGACACAATTACATATAGGTACTGTATTGATTAAATGAATCCCTGATTAACTCTGAGTCACCAATAACACATTGGTGTCCCATTAAAGAAAGGAATGAAATAAAAGCACTTCCCCTTGAAGTTATTTAACCAAAAGCGAGTTCAAATTTGAACTCTTTACTTCATGCTCCCTGTTCTCTGTGTATCTGTGTAGAGTCTGAATATGTGTCTACTTGATGGCTGCCTTGTGAATCTGTGCCTGTGTTTGTGTCTGTCCCTAACAAAGGGCTTCACTCTGTATTTACTGAACGACCCAGAAAGTATCCCATGGAGAAGGAATGGTGTAGCTGAGGTTTTCCTGTGTCTGACCCCGTCCATAGCTGCTCAGACCCAAGTAAACACACAGAGGCTTATTATATTAATTAAAACTGTTCGGCCATTAGCTCAGGCTAACTACTGACTAGCTCTTACACTCAGCTCATTTCTGTTAACCTATATGTTGCCATATGTTCCATGGCTTTACCTGTGTGCCATTACATGCTGTTCCCTGGACGGTAAGTTGTCGTTTCCTAACTCAGCCTTCCTCTCCCAGAATTCTCCTCCTCTGCTTATCCCGCCTATACTTCCTGCCTGGCTACTGGCCAATCAGCATTTTATTTATCAACCAATCAGAGCAACACATTCACAGCATACAGAGCAACATCACCCATCAACCATCAACCACAGTTCCTCCTTTTTGTTTTATTAAAGAAGAAACATGCATGGATGTACTCATTGGTGAAGGGCTGGTCAAGGCATGGTGCACTGTAGGAACAGACTGAATCAATATCACCTCATTCTAGGTCCCTTTGAAATGCTGGCAAAGGCACAATAGGGCTGTAAGGAGGAAGCAGACAAACAGAATGGCTAATCCTATAAAAGGTCACATTTTAAGATTTAATCCTGGCCCTCTGCATGGCGAGACAATTGTATAGCTTGATTTGCTGGAGTGGGGGGAGCTGGCTGAAGAGAGCAGGACCCAGGCATCAGGTCCTTGACAGAATCTATACAAAACTGAGTTTGAATAAAATGCCTTGCTTCTTGGGATGTTTTTCTGTAGGTGTCAGGGTAAAATTGAGGGAAATAATTTTTAAGATTTAAAGTATAAATTGTTCCTCAATAGTTAATCCCATATTCCCCCTTTTTGTTTATATATTTGATTTTTTTCTAGTAATAAATGATTCCATTTGATTACGGCTTGTTCTTGGGAGGTATACAATTTTTTTTAAGTTGACATAAAGAGATAAAGTTTTAGCTACATCAGCAGGACCATTGTTTTAGTCTATATTGAAATCCTCATTGTGGAAAAAGCAGCCATTAGGTGGCTGCAAACAGCTCCAACAGACTCATGTGCTTGAGCCATAGGAAAAGTAAAGCCTGAAAAGTCATCAGGAAAAGCATGAACAAACTTAAAACCACCCGAAGAAAATTTAAATTTATTGAGCCTGTGACTATGACAATTTTCATTATTTTTGCAAAGCTTTAGTAACCAGTGCTAAGAAAAGTTACAAAGAGTAGACTAGGAACTTGTGAGAACACCACTGACTCAATAGAAGCTTAGTATCAATGTGCTCAACTTTGAAGTTTTAATAACATTTGTACCATTGTGAGGTCTAGTCTTTCTTTTTTTTATTCTTCTCTCATACATTACATCCTGACCACAGTTTCTCCTCCCTCTACTCCTCCTAGTCCCTCCTCCTACTTTTCCTTTCCCCCAAGGCCACTCTTCCTCTGTTTCCCTTCAGAAAAGAACAGGCCTCACAGGGATATCAACCGAACACAGCATAACAAGTTACACTAAGGCTCAGCATAAACCCTCATATGAAAGTTGGACAAGGCAACTCAGTAGGAGGAAAAGGGTCCCAAGAGCAGGCAAGAGAATCAGACACCCACCACTCCCACTGTTGAGAACACCAAGCTACACAACCACAATGTCTATGCAGAGGACCTAGCTCAGACCTATACAGGGTCTATATTTGTCATTTCAATTCCTGTGAGCCCCTAGGAGCCCTGCTTAGTTAATTCTGTGGGTCATATTCTTGTGTTGTCCTCCACCTCTCTGGCTCATACAATCCTTCCTTCCCCTCTTCTTCGGGGTTCCCCTGGCTCTGCCTAATGTTTGACTATGGGTCTCTGCATCTGTTCCCATCAGTTGCTGGATGATACCTGTCTGACTTAATACCATGACAACTAGGTGTTTGATTATTGATAGAAGTCACTGAAAATAGCAAGTTTTTTTTAATCATTAGAGAATAAAGGAACAGTAAAAAGCAATTTTTAAGTCATTAAAAACTAAATATTGTTTGTGAGTTTACCTATTAAGTGGGAAGATGTTAGCTTTAGAAAAAGGTGCCGGGCGGCGGTGGTGGCGCACGCCTTTAATCCCAGCACTCAGGAGGCAGATGCAGGCGGATCTCTGTGAGTTTGAGGCCAGCCTGGTCTCCAAAGCTAGTTCCAAGAAAGGCGCAAAGCTACACAGAGAAACTCTGTCTCGAAAAAACCAAACCAAAAAAAAAGAAAAGAAAAAGGCAAGTCCTGGTTTTTACAGTTAAAACTTTTAGAAGCCTAGTCAGAATTTGTATTTTCATAAGTCAATGAGAAAAATAAAGTGGTCACAACTCCTTTATTATTTTTTTATAACTTGTTATGGATGACTAACAAAGTCTATAAAGGTCTTCACAGGTTTTTTTTGTCTTTTAGTAGAAGAAAAACAAACAAAAAGCCAACACCTGGAGTGTGTAAGACCAGGGACATTTGCTTATTTACTAACTTGCTTTAAGCCCTTGTGGCAGGGTCTGAGAGCCTGTTAGACTTCCATTTAGTTTTTATTAACTGACTGAGGGCTGACAGAAAATTGAGCTTCGGTTTTCTTAAGAGACTCACGTAATTTATCTTCCCTTTAAAAGCCTCTAATTTGAATCATCAGCAAGCAATGTGTCCATCTTTTTCATCTAAAGGTGAAAGCAGACTTTTCAGCTATGGATGGCCAGCCAGACAGCCTGGGGAGGAGCTGGTGGAGGCCCAATTGCTGCTGTAGTGGCAGCTCACAGGACTGCTGAATTGTCTGATGAAGACAGGACTGTAGTTGGTTACTTTTGCTCTTTTGGGGAGCCCACCACCCAGTTCCCAAATAAATCACACATGGAGGCTTATTCTTAATTACAAATGCCCAGCCTTAGCTTAGCTTGTTTCTATCTTAAATTATCCTGTCACCCTTATGCCTTGAGGCTTTTCCCATTCTCTTACTTCTGTAAATCTTACTCTTACTCCATGGCTGGCTGTGTGACTGGGTGGCTAGCCCCTGGACTCCTCCTCCTTCCTCTCTCATTCTTTGATCTCTCCCAGATTTCTCCTTCTGTATATTCTCTCTGCCTGCCAGCCATGCCTATCCTTTCTCCTGCCTTGCTGTTGGCCGTTCAGTTCTTCATTAGAATATAAGATATTTTAGACAGGCACAGTAACACAGCTTCACAGAGTTAAATAAATACAACATGAACAAAAGTAACATACCTTAAAATAATATTCTACATTACAGGACCTGGGACAAGGAGGCCCTACAGGAATTGTACGTGCATGGTGTGCCCAGAAGTGAACATTTTCAAGCTTGTTTTAATAATGTCTTTGTTCCACACTCTTTAAGTAACATTCTGTTTTGTTTTGTTTTTTGAGACAGGGTTTCTCTGTGTTGTTTTGGTGCCTGTCCTGGATCTTGCTCTATAGACCAGGCTGGCCTCAAACTCAAAGAGATCCACCTGGCTCTGCCTCCCAAGCGCTGGGATTAAAGGTGTGCACCACCACTGCCCAGCTAAGTAACATTCTTAACTGCTGTGTGTGCACATGACACAGAGGAGACAGTGAAATCAGATAGAGAAGGTACTGCATGGACGTACTTCAGGGGAAATCACGCTCTTTCCTTGTGCTGGAAGTTGAAAGAGAATCACTGGACTTGATAGGGAGAAATAAGGCAATGAAAGTGAACATTCAAGGGGAGCTTTCAAGGCACAGAACCCCAGCTCCTGGGATGGACTTGCAGGTTCGACAGATCTGAGATGCCCAAGTTGCCCTTTTCCTGGGGACCTCTCCTCCACCCTAGGCAGGTGAGGTGGGAGCTTTTGGGTGACTTTCAGGCCCCTATCACTTTGGGCTACTGAGATGCCCAGAATCCACATCCCAACAAGGGGTCTTCCTCATGAGCTCCTGTGAGTTCAGGCCTTCCTTCTCTCACACAGTGTACTCCAGAAGCTTCACTAAGGCATTAAAGGCTCATGTGATTTCACATGTTCCTCACATGGTCTTACGTGTTCTTCACATGTTTACATGGTCCCACATGTTCCTCATGTGTTCTTCACCTGGGGCACCAAAATGCTCAGATTCTATGCATTAGTGATGAACTCTGAGTTACTAATAGTGCACTGGGGTCACATGAAGGAAAGAAACAAATGCACTTCGCTCCAAGTCGTTTAATCAAGAGCAGATTCAGATTTGAATTCTCTTCTTCATGCTCCCCATGTCTTCCATCGTCTGTCTGTCTATCTGTCTGTCTGTCTGTCTGTCTGGTGTAGGAGTCTGAATCTATTGCACCGTTCCCTTTAAAAGCAGGTTAAACCAACAAGACAGCAGTCACGTCCTAAGTGACCTCAAGGTGTATAATTAACTCAGCTGTGAGGTCCAACAAAAGTTCTAGGCTCTTAGAATATAAGCGTTACTTTTATAACATTGCGTTCTCACAATAATTAAGGGAGGCTCACAAGAGACCCAAGAGCATGTTTTAACTAACAAGCTCCTTGAGCTAGACAGCACTCAGGGAAAGTGGGGGCAAAGGCAGACAGCATGCACGGTGTCTGTTGGTAGGAAATGATTTCTTTAATGCATGCTAGTTCATCTTTATCAGCAGCTCGTGATCCACATAGAATGCTGGATGTGATCTAAGTAGAAAAACAACAAGCAAAGCTATCCATATCTATTCAAGTTCATGTCCCATGCACCACTTCTTTGAGCACCACCAGCCAATCACTGGATGCATGAGAGAGCCTTCATAACCTGTGAAAGTATGTCATAAAGTATCGATGTGTTACAAAATCAGAGCCACAGAGGCAAACCTGACAAGGAAAACCCTGAATTCTAGCTAAACCGGGTCAAGTTGTCCACATAAACAGACACTTCTCCGTGGGGAACTAGATACTTTTTCTTTACCTCTTCTATTGTCTGTTTGTCAACACGGAAGGGTGTTCTAAACTTGGTAATCTTTCCATTCTTTTAATTCAACATAAAATGATTAAGGAATCAGAATCCTTCACCAAATTCACAAAACTCAGATCCAAGTACCTGTAACTCAAACTAGTCCAGTGGCCTTTCTGAAGGAATCCTCCTAAATCTTGCCCAGTTGACTTCTCTATCTCTGTCTCCATTGAAACACTCCTAAGATGGGAGCCTTTACCACCCCTGTTACAGTCTACGGTGACAACGTTCTCCTGCAGAGGTGGCTCTCTCTTTGGAGACAGCATGCAGATTAGCTGGGCCCTTTCCTAGGGTCAGGTTTCCCTTTCATCTAATTTCAAGCACAGGCAAGACCACTAGCTGACTTGGAAATCACTGACACTGTTACAGTTTTCTAAGCAGACATCAAGGAAGCAAGAGAGCAGTAAAGATCTGGAAGATCCTAGAGCACTGGTTCTCCACCTTCCTAACCCTGTGACTCTTGAATACAGCTCCTCTTGCTGTGGTGACCCCCAAATGTAAAACTATTTCATTGCTGCTTCATAACTGTAATTTTGCTACTGTTATGAATTGTAATATAAATATCTGTGTTTTCCAATGGTCTTAGGTGACCCCTGTGAAAGGGTCATCTGATCACCTAAGGGGGTCACGACCCCCATGTTGAGAACCACTGTCCTAGAATCTTCAACAGGGCCGACTGGTGAAGGACTAGTGCATGAAATCAGGATGCAAAGCCCTAAAGAGGTGGCTGTTTTTTTCAAATGTTCACATTTCAGTCCTTCCACCCACAGTATAAAACATACAAAGAAACAGAGAAGCATGACCCAGTCAAAAGAACAAAATCAATTAAGCCTAAAATAAATGCAGATCTCTGAGCTACCTGCTACAGAATTTAAAATAACTATCATAAAGCTGCTCAATGAACTAAGAGAGAATAGAGACATAAAAACAAATGAATCTGGAAAATGCTGTTTATAAATGAGAATATCATCAATGAGATGTAAATTTATAAAAAGAATTGAGCAGGAATTCTGAAGTTATATATATCATTAAGTTAGACAGTGTGAAAGAAATGGATAGATTCCTAGAAATGTATAACCATCAACACTGAAGCATGAAGACCTAGAAATTCTGAATAAGTCAATCTTTAATAAGTCATTAAATAAATAATCAAAAACCTCTGTACCAAGAAAAGCCTATGATGGGGCCAGTGAGACAACCCTGAATAAATTTCCTACTGTGCAAGTCTGACAGTCTGAAGTAGACCCCCAGATCTCAAGGTACCAGCTCCCAAAAGTCGTCCACAGACCTCCACACATGCACTATAGCATGTGCACACTTACCCATAACACACACATACACACACAACCACAGTAATAAGAAGTGGTGTGGAACGAGGCAGCCGCGCGGCAGATGCCAACATGGGCCGAGCAGCAGACGCCAACATGCAAATCTTTGTGAAGACCCTGACGGGCAAAACCATCACTCTTGAGGTCGAGCCTGGTGACACCATTGAGAATGTCAAGGCCAAGATCCAAGACAAGGAAGGCACCCCACCAGACCAGCAGAAGCTGATATTTGCTGGCAAGCAGCTGGAGGATCACCTCACCCTGTCAGATTAAAACATCCAGAAAGAATCCACCTTGCACCTGGTGCTACGCCTGCATGGGAGCATCATCAAGCTGTCCCTTCGTCAGCTTGCCCAGAAATACAACTGTGACAAGATGATCCCCCACAAGTGCTATGCTCACCTGCACCCCCTTGTGGTCAACTGCTGAAAGAAGTGCGGCCATACCAACAACCTACACCCCAAGAAGAAGGCCAAATAAAGATGGGACCGTACCTGGCCTATGACCCTGGGACCAAGTAAAATCCCCTACCATCGACTGGAGCAGTTAAAGAAAAGAAAAGAAAAAGAAGGAAGGAAGGATGGAAGGAAGGATGGAAGGAAGGAAGGAGAGAGAGAAAGAGAGAGAGAGAGAGAGAGAGAGAGAGAGAGAGAGAGAGAGAAAGAGAGAAAGAGAGAAAGAAAGAAAGAAAGAAAGAAAGAAAGAAAGAAAGAAAGAAAGAAAGAAAGAAAGAAAGAAAGAAAGAAAGAAAGAAAGAAAGAAAGAAAGAAAGGTAGGTGTGGGGAAGAAGGGAGAACAGATAGTTTCTACCAAACATTTATTTTTTTCAAATGAAGATCTTTTAAAAAAAAAATTAAAGAGGATTAAATGTTCAAACACTTTCAAGCTTATTTGGTGTGACCAGAATTATTCTGGCACAAAAACATCACAAGAAAAGCAAACTATAGATCAATACCCCCCAATGAACAATGACAAAAACCTCAACAAAAAATCAGCAGAGTGAAGTAGGCATGGAGGATATGCCCTTAATCCTAGTACTTGGAAGGCAGAGGCAGGCCAATCCCTATAAATTCAAGACCATCCTGATCTACACAGTGAATTCTAGGACAGCCAAGGCAATGTAGGCAATGTAGAAAGAGCCTGTCTCAAGAACAATAGAAAATTAACATGGTGAATTCAAGTCTATGCAAAGGATTACAGTCAGGTGACACCCACCTGTACTTGATAGGTAGAACCAGATAAGTAGTTCAAGCCTAGCTTTAGCTAAATATCAGGACCTTATCAAGGTCCAAGTCTTTAAACTAGTACTTGGGATGCTGAAGCAGGAGAATCACAAGTTTGAATGGCCAGCCTGGGTAACTGAGCAAGATCCTATCCCATACACTAAGACTGTCTAGAAATATTAGCTCAATGGTAGAGCATGTATAAGGCCCTGGGTTCTGTCTCTATACTGCAAAGAGATTCTCTACCTCCACAGAATGAGAATGAGTCATAGTATGGTGCTGTGGTCTAAATAAGAAATGTCCCTACAACCTCAGGTACTTACCACTTGGTCCCCAGGTGTTAGTGCTTCATGTTGTGGTGGAATGTGTGAGCCCTCAGCTCCCTGCTCCATCTGCCTGCTGTTATCCCTACCCACAACTATAGACTCACCTTCTGGAAGCATAAGCCAAAATAAACTCTTTCTTCATTAAGTCTTTTGGTCTTGGTATTTTATCATAGCAATAGAAAGGCAACTGATGACAAGAAGGTTCAACATTAAAAAAATTAATCAATGCAAACACAATGAAGGACAAAATGACAGGATCATCTCAATGCAGAAGAGCATTTGATAATAATTGATGCCTCTTCATGATAAAAATCACTCAAAATACTAAGATTTTTTTAAGTACCTCAATTTTTTAAAGCCATTTTGAAATACCCCAATGATAGAAGAATGAAACATATTACTTTAAGATTAAGAAAAAATGTTGTGTAGCTGGAGTTTTTTCTCTCCAGGTCCTGCCAAGCCCCAGCAGTCTGACAGCCCACTTATAAAATAAACACACAGATGCTTATATTATTTACAAACTGTATGGTCATGGCAGGCTTCTTGTAAACTGTTCTTATATCTTAAATTAACCCATTTCTATTAATCTGTAAGTTGCCATGTGGCTCATGGCTTACTGGTACCTTACATCTTGCTTGTCATGGCAGCGGCTGGCAGCGTCTCTCTGACTTAGCCTTCCGCTTCCCAGAATTCTCCTCTCTCCTTGTCCTGCCTATACTTTCTGCCTGGCCACTGGCCAATCAATGTTTTATTTATTGACCAATCAGAGCAATTTGGCATACAGACCATCCCACAGCAGGTTACTAATGAAGTTATTAAAAATGTGAGTCTTTTGAAAACCCAGTCTTCCCGTGGTACACACACATCAAGGCTCTCAAAATCCCTCTACATCTTGCTTCCTCTAAAGCAGGAGTAACCTAACTACATCTTCAAGATGTTTAGCCACAAAGGGATGTTTTTAACTGTCATTAGTTTTCTTGGTGGTCCCATGTCTAACTTCATGACTAATCAACCTCAATACTCACCAAAGAGATCTAGAGATTCAATGCAATTTTACCAAAATCCAATGATAATATGCACAGAAATATAAGAAGAAAAAATACTCCTAAAACTTGTGTAGAATTACAAAGGACACTGGGCAAAAAGAAAAAAACTGGAAGCTTTAAAACAACTGACTTCAAAACATATTATAAAACCACATTAACTAAAACAGTACGACACTAGCATGAAAACAGGTATATAGGTCCACAGAGCACACTAGAGAATTGAGAAATCAGTCCACTCATCTGTGACAAGGCAGCAAAAGCACAAGTTAGGAAAGTCTTTATTAAATGGCGCTCATCAAATTCACTGCAAGAAAGAACTACCATGATGTCTAAGCCATAAACAAAAGCCAACAACTCAAAGTGAGTTAATAATTTAAATATAAGATATGAAACTATCAAGAAGAAAACAAAAGAAATATTTCAGAACATGAGTCTGGGCAAAAGTGTTTTGGGCTGTGGTTCCAATGGTGCAGGGTAAAAAGTGAACAGCTGACAAACTGATTTCCATCACACTCGAAAGAAATAATCCAACTTAATGGCCCCTGAAATGCCAGAATGCAGTAGAGGCAGGAGGATCATGAATTTGGGACCAGCCTGGCCTATGTTACAAGACCCTGTCTCAAGAAAACCAAAGGCTATAGGAATGTAGTTTCACAATAAACCATTTGCCTAACCTGAGCAAAGCCCTGGATTCAATCCCAAGCACTGTGAAGAAGAAAAAGAAATTGTCCATACAGCGAAGAAACACCTACAGAATAGAAAAATTGCAAACCATTGATCTGACAAAGGATAAAAATCCAGAGGATACAAGGAAAACAAGAGGGTACGTGAAAAAATATTCAACATCACTAATTGTTAAGAGAAATGCAAATCAAAATTACAAGATTCGCCACACTCAGTTAGATTGACTTATCGAAACAATAAAATAACAAATACTAGTGAGGATGCAGAGGAGGGAGACTCCTTCACTGTTGATGGGAATATAAAGCAGTTCAGCCATTATGGAAAATGAACTACCATGTGATCCCCTAGCATATCCCCCACACACTCGGGTATGTGACCATCAATATGTCAGAGAGACATCTGCACTCATATACTTATCGTAACACTATTTACAGTGGTCAAGATATGGAACCCACCTAGGCATAGACACACAGTGGAATATTTTTCAGCCATAAAAAGGATGAAATTCAGGCATTAACAGTCACGTGGGTGGGACTACAGGACATTGTGTTGTATGACATAATCAGTCACAGAAAGCTATGTTCGCGCTTATGCGTGAAAACTGAAAAAATGAATCTCACCGATGTACTGTATGGCCTGGGAAAGATGAGGAAGTGAGGACAGGATGGCGAAGCAGCACAAGAGTGAAACTTGACAGAATGGATAACTTCTACATTCTGTCAAACCATGGGATAACTGTGACCGACAGCAATTCATTGAATATTGCAGAAGAAGCTGTGCATAATGGCTTTATAACCATTTCCTTACTAACACCTCCCTTCCTGAAGGAACAAGGGGGCACCTGAGACTCGGGGAGCAAAGGAAACTTACAAATTTCAGAAAATAGAACAGTCCTAGCTTCACAAGGCAGGGAGCTCCAGGGATGCAGTTGCTGTGAGCCATCGCCATGCTGAGATGGGCCTGTGGACCATGCAGCTGCCTTTGAGTCATCTCTATTCTGGAAAGAAACCCAACACATTCATTCATCTGCCACTAGGCTCCGGTAGAACCATCACTTTGTCCTCCTCTAGCTGGGGTAAATAAATGCTTGTTCCAATGTCTCCAGAGAGTCACACTAGAGCGGTGCACATCTGTAATCCTAGCACCAGGGTGGTGGAGTCAGGAAGATCAGGAGTTCAAGGCCAGCCTCATATATCAAGTTTGAGGCTACATGTGGCTTAGACTCAACAAAACAGTATCATAAGAAAGCCAAATCGTTAGGGGAGAGGTTTTCCAATGTCCCCAACACCAAAAAATAACAAATGTGTGGGGGATGGCATGCCAAGTACATTGATCTGATCTTACTTATTGTTATATGGATTTACATGTCACTTTGTATCCCAAAAATATGTAAAATTACTATGTGCCTATTAAATGTAGTACATTTATTTATTTATTTATTTATTTTTTGAGACAGAGCTTTACTATTTAGTCCAGCCTGGCTTTGAACTGATGATCCTCCTGCCTCAGCTTCTCAAGTGCTAGGATTACAGGTATGGGAGTCAATACCTGAAGTGACAAAGACAGTGCCATCTTGTCCAGACTCCGTTTTATGTCTGCCTAGACAGTCCTCAGACTTCTACCTCTAATAGCCACATCTGCCTTAGCAATGGTTTGGGGACCACCCATGACCCTGAATCATGGTCCAGATGTGTTAACCAAAATAATTAATGTTTGTGCAAGCAAAACCTAGAACTAAAATAACTAGAGGACGTGTAAACAAGAAGTAATTGTTGTGTTGTGTCTGGAAATACTGCTAAGCTCTGCAAAAGGACAGATGCTGCAAGGTTACTCCGACCCCCTCTAAAACTGATGCCGTGGTGGTTTTTGTCTTTAAAACTGCTGTGCTCCTGAGCTTCAGGACCAAGGTACATTTAGAAGCCATTAGCCTGCTCTTGGTCTGGTCACTATTAAAGGACTCCTACATTCTTAACTGGCTTAATTAATGTGGTTGTCAGGAACTATCTCTCATAGATCATTTCACACCCAACAAACTTTATTTGAAAAAGAATCTGTGAAGCCCTTTAAGAACCTGATAAAAATTGTGGTCCCTCTTGCCAAAAGAAAAAAAAATGTATAGATACTGCATCAAAGGGATGTCCTTGGGAGGAAATTCATAGGTAAGAATCAAGAGATGAGAACAATAAAGATCAGAGCAGACAAATAATAATGGTATCTGTCAGCACTCAATCCTGCAAGACTTGTATTACTTAGGTCTTCAGATCTTCAGATTTTTTGGTTTGGGCCTAGTGCCTGCTCTTCCCCTTCATATTGTTGTTTCTCAGATTGAGAAGTCAACTAATATGAAAATTTAGGCCAAGGGCTCGGTGCTAGAGTGGTTATCTAGCAAGAATGTGAGGCCCTCGATTCAATCCCCAATGTCACAAAAATAAATGAATAAATAACTGAGCAGAAAGCTGGACAGCAATTCAGTGGCAACAAAGGTGCTGTCAGTTCCACCAGGTTTTCTGGAACTGGGGCGACCATTCTCAGCTGCCCTGAGTTTTGTGGAGGGTAGAATGAAAGGGTGGACCTTATTCTCCTGTACCAACTAGTCAATGGGCATAGCTGCTCAGAAGGTGTGTAACCTTGGGCAAGAAAATATCCCCAGGGTCTGGGCTAAAAGCCACCATCAGCTATACTTAGAGCAGGTAGCAGGAAATGTAGCTTCCACAGCAGTGGGTGTGGGAACACTTGTGACCAGTCTCTTATTTCAGCTCAGAAAAGCCCAATATTTTTACTTGTGTATGAGTGTCCTGCCTTCGTGTATGTCTGTGCACTACACGCGTGACTGATGTCCCTGGAGTCCAGAAGAGAGCATGGAATCCTCTAGAACAGGAGTTATAGATGGTTGAGCAAACACATGGGTTCTGGGAATCAAACCCAGGCCCTCTGGAAGAACAGCCAGCACTCTTAACCACTAAGTCCCCAGACCCCCAAATTTTAAAGTCATGTTTTCCTGTCTGCATCTAATACTTCTTGAGGAACTGAGCTCAGCCCGTAGATCATCCAGGCCAGAGACAGAGCTGCCCAACAGAACCCTTAATAACGGCCTGACAGCTGACCTTCTCAAAATTGGGAAGTCCATTTCTGAAAATAGTCTCTCGAGACCCCCAGGAGCAATGGGGTGAAAGCAATCAAGCAGTACACTGTGTCACTGTACGGCCTTTCCATTTGTCACACAAATTGTAATGAAGACTTATTTCTTAATTTCCATTCCGGCCGTCACACAATTTGCAGCCTCTGCCATGTTTACATGCACCATCTGGAGGGGCTAATGAGACAGTGAACACCAGAAATCACAACTTGCTTTGACTAAACTAAAAGATTGTTACTGGCAAGAAAATGATCTGGTTTTTTTTTCCTGGAATTTCGAAGAGATTAAAATGAGTCTTCCTGAGGCTAGGGTAGAAATATGCAAAGCTAATTTTAATAGAATGAACCTGGAGGCAGCTGGCCATCTGAATCAATTCAGAATAATTCAGTCATTACTGCAATGGTCTCATGATGGAGAGTCTCTTCTGACATTGGAATTCTGAAAAATGATTACCTAGACTATACATGAAAGTCACAGAGGGTCCCAGCAGACCAGAGAGGGAACACACAGGAATGCTGAATGAGATCGAGTTTAAATACTCAGGCTTTACCCTCCCATGACCTGGGCCCTTCTTTGGAAATGACTTTGATGACTCTGGGCGAGTTACATACCATATTTAGATAGCAGATGCCTTGTGCATAAAACAGGAACTGAATGATAAAATTATCCTCAGAATTAAAAGAGAAATGCAAGTGAATAATAGTGAAGTATTTGAGTATGTCACCAAGAAACACTTCAATGTTTGCTCAATTTCCTGTCCTTGGAAAGTGTGCCTAAATAAATAGAATATGTGCACATGAGCACGCGCACGCGCGCGCGCGCACACACACACACACACACACACAAAGTGCAGGCTAGTCTGGGTCAGAGTTATTCTGGTGACAGTAACCAAGAACAACATGGGTGAACTGCATATGTTCACAGTAAGTGAAGGTGTTTGTCTTTATCCTACGGTGGAGTGTGAAGTTAGTTCTTCAGGTTAGTGCTGATGCTGCAAGCTAAGTCTAATCACCTTCAGAAATGTAAAGTAGTGTACCAGTGGTTGTCAACTACTTGGCAAATATTTCATACTGCAATCCTAAATTATGTGTTTGTTTGTTTGTTTGTTTGTTTATTGTTTGTGGCACTAGGGATTGGGTCTAGGATCTCATTTCCAGGAAACACCATCACTGAACTATACCCCCAACTCTCATTCTCTTTTTACCCTTTTCTGGAGACCAATCTCATGTAATCCATTGTAGCTAGAGTTTTCCTGCCTTACCCACAGTCAGGACAAATCTCTGTCACCAGCCAGTCCCACAGCCGCTCAGACCCAACCAAGTAAACACAGAGACTTATATTGCTTACAAACTGTATGGCCATGGCAGGCTTCTTGTTAATTGTTCTTATATCTTAAATTAATCCATTTCTATAAATCTATACCTTGCCACGTGGCTCGTGGCTTACCGGCATCTTTACATGCTGCTTGTCCTGGCGGTGGCTGGCAGTGTATCCTTCTGACTTCCTGTTCTTTCTTTTCTCCTCTCTGTTAGTCTCGCCTATACTTCCTGCCTAGCCACTGGCCAATCAGTGTTTTATTTATTGACCAATCAGAGCAATTTGACATACAGACCATCCCACAGCAGTCCATCCTGGCCTTGAATTCTGCAGCCTTGAACTCCTTGATCTTCCTGTATCCACCATCTTGAATGTTGGGATTACAGGTATGTACCCCCACACCCTACTTCTCATCCTTTTTAAAGTTAAAATTAGGAGCAAGGCACTGCTGGTGCACGCCTTTAGTCCCAGCACTCAGGAGGCAGAGGCAAGTGGATCCCTATGAGTTAGAGGCCAGCCTGGTCTACAGAGTGAGTTTGAGGCCAGCCAGGGCTGTTACACAGAGAAATCCTATCTCGAGGGGGTAAAAAAAGTTAAAATTAGGAAAGAAATCAAGTAACAGCATCATTTCTGTCTCATCCCTCCCTGCACCGGCAAATACCTGGGGAAAGGGTATATATTAGAACACGTAATAGCCTGAAAAAGGACATAATGATCATTCTTCACCACACATCAAGATCCTCACTCAAATAAAACAAAAGATTGCTAACTGTCTCCTTGTGCATCACAGTTTGAAAATCAATTTGTGGTGATTGACTCAGTTAATCATTACATATCCTTTCTTGTGGTCAGCCTACAGTCAGATTGACTGCTTTGCATGTGGCTCTTGTCACTAGTGGACTATTCAGTTTCATATTAGTTTTCTTTTTAAATTAGTATACAAAATAATGGGCTTCCTCATGTGACTGTCCTACACTCTTGTTTTTGCCAATTCTCTTCCTCCATACCAGTCCTCACCTTCTTCCTGGTCCCCATCTTCCTTTCACGAGCACCCCGTCAGTTTTCAGGTCACACTCAGGGGTTACATTCTTTTTTCCTTATTTCCCTGCCCCCAACACATTCTTAAGACCTTGTCTTCCTCTGTCATGGTTTCCCACATAGACCTATATACACAAATATGTAAAAATTAAAATCTAAGATACTTATACGGGAAAAACATGGTATTTTTCTTCCTTTAGCCTGAGATACTTTGCTTAAGATGTTTATTTCCATTTTCCTGAAAATGTCATGATTCCATTTCTTTTATAGCTAAATAAAATTCTATTGTTATGTATCACACTTCCCTTTTCTGTTCATGTTGATAGACGTGTGGCCAGTGCACTTTCTAGCTATTATGAAAGGTCCTGAAGTAAACACATATGTGCAAGCATCTCTGTGGTAGGACTGAAGAGTCCTCTGGGTTTATACCCAAGAGCCTTGTCACTCAGTTTTCTGGAAAGCAGCAGAGGGTCTTGCACACCCCTGTGACCACCTTGCACAGTGTCATGCATACAGTCCATGTTCAGCAGTTACCTGGGAGAAGAACTGACTACACCATCCAACCTGGGGTGGGATAACCCATCTTGTAGAAGAGGGAGATGGGGATCACAAAGCCCAGTCTCTTAGTCACCACGGCCTTAAGCAAATGAAGGAAAAATGCAGACAGATCTCAGATGAATGTCTTGGCAGTGACAACATTGAAACACATACACTAGACCATGAGCTCTCAGACTTCTTTTGACCATGACCCACAGGAAGAGAAGCATTTACATCACACCTCAGTACAACACACACACACACACACACACACACACACACACACACACACACACTCATAGGCAAAAGTTGAGACAGAGTCTTACACTGTAGCCCAAGCTAGCCTGGAACTTACTCTTTAGCTCAGGCTGGCCTCAGATTCACAGCAATCCTCCAGCTTCAGCCTCCTGAGTGCTGGGATTAGAGGGATGAGCAACAATACCTAGCTTGGTGTTTTCTGTTTCGATTTTTCAGCGAAGCTCACCTTCACTCATTACATCATGTCACTAAATGTGGGTTGGGAAACAACTCAGAAGAGGAAGGTTATACTGTCATGCAGAAATTCAGTGGCAGCCTTAGAGCCCTGCAGCTTGCATGCCAGTCTGAGATGAGAGACCTTCTAGGACCTTCCTTGGCCTTTTTCACACTCAAGTAAATCAAGTCTCTTGGTGCTGTCTTGACCCTGTGTGGTCTACTTCCCCTTGCTTTCCTATTGGCACCACATGTCTATGTGAATAGTTCAACATCTGAATTGGGACCGGGGTCAGCAATCAACCCGCAGGAGCCATCCAGCCAGGTCCTCTCTTCTTGACCATAGCTGGGATGTGGACTTGGTTGTGGGAGTTGGAACAGCCATCTTGGGCCATGAAACAGTAACTATAGGATAAAGATAAGAGAATGAGAAACTAGATGATGTAAAGTTGCCACACTCACCTGAGTGTGCATTCCACTGTGTAGCAGATGATTAAACCATCCCATTGAAACCACTGGGCTTTGGCCTTTGCTACAACAGCTGAATCCAAACCACAATTCATTCATTATCTAGCTCACATTACTGATGAAGAAGAAGAAGAAGAAGAAGAAGAAGAAGAAGAAGAAGAAGAAGAAGAAGAAGAAGAAGAAGAAGAAGAAGAAGAAACAGAGCACGCTCTTTTAACCCAAGTCTCAGTGAACCTTGGCTCGTCTCTTCCTGACCTTACAGCATTGTCTGCAACCCCCCAAACAGAAGGTATAGCACACCTGTCAGCAGTGAGGCTCTTTGTACATTAATTTTAACTCTAAGGCAGGAGAACCCTGTGCCGCATTATATAGGTTCAGATTTGCTGTGGGAACAAGGACCATAAGCAGCTGTTGTGACAATACCCAATCAGTGACCCATCAGGCATCAAGCGTCTTTGACTGTGGACACCCCTCACCTGGCTCATCAAGGACACTGGGAAAGCCTGGTAGCTTCAAGGACTTAAGCAAGCACTGTTCCCTCTCAGCAAGAAAACCTCACTTTCCAGCACAAAGCTTCTCGGGTGATATTCATTCACTTTTGGTGAAACAAAACTGAGGTCAAGAGTGATTGCTCGGCAGGTAAGTGCATTTGCTATGCAAGCCTGAGGACCTGAGTTCGAATCCCAGGCACTCACATAAAAAGCCAGGCATGGCCACACAGGCCTACACCTGCACCCACAGCATGGTTGGGATTGAGGGCAAGAAGACTATGGGAGCTTTCTAGTACCTGCCTGGCTTCAGATTCAGTGAGAAACTGTCTCAGATGAACAGCAAACAGCAGTGGAGCAAGGCACTGGATGGCCTCCTCTGGCCTCTGTGCGCAGGAACCTACAGTACATATATTGCCAAATTCTTGTTGGGCTTGGGTCCGAGAACCTTGCCTTGGGGTATGAGGGAATAAAGAAAAGACAGTGAAAAAAAACCCAGACATACAGACACAGAAAAGTTCAGATAGAGAAGTTACGCCATTCTGGAAGCCCAGTGAGCTTATTGTATACAGCTGAACCGGGAGGCAGGGTATTATATACAGCTCTGAACAAGGAGGTGGGGTATTATATACAGCTCTGAACAAGGAGGCGGGGTATTATAGACAGCTGAACAAGGAGGAGGGGTATTATATACAGCTGAACAAGGAGGTGGGATATTATAGACAGCTCTGAACAAGGAGGCAGGGTATTATATACAGCTGAACCAGGAGGCGGGGTATTATATACAGCTGAACCAGGAGGCAGAGTATTATATACATCTCTGAACAAGGAGGAGGGGTATTATATACAGCTGAACCAGGAGGCAGGGTATTATATACATCTCTGAACAAGGAGGCGGGGTATTATAGACAGCTGAACAAGGAGGTGGGGTATTATAGACAGCTGAACAATGAGGTAGGTTTAGCTAATCTTGGTAGGAGCAGTCTCTGTAGGGGAGCAGTCTTGGGGCCATAAACATGGTGGCAGGGACCAGGGGAGACCTTTTCTGTACTGTCAACATTCACACTGAGGCACTGCGGTCCTTGACACGCCCATGCCCAAGGCAACAACGCACAGTCACTCAATGCTCTCCACAATATATGCACATAAAAAATTAAAAACAAATCTGAGTCATTTGGTTTTAGACTTGAAATGTTTTCCAGTCCAGCAAGTAAGCTCATCACAGGCTCCCCAGTGTTTCCTATCGATGTTTCAGCACACGCCCTCGCCACCCCTTCTCTGCCATGGTATAATACCCAATTCCGTGAGGATGCCCTTTCAATAAACATGAAGATATGATAAGCACTGCTTCTCTTTCTGCCGATCTGAGTGGATTCCAGAATCAGTTCTGGCCCAGGGATAGAGCTAGGGCCACATCACAGCCGAGTCACAGTCTCCAGGCTACATCAACTCCAGCTTTCCGTCCCTGTGGAAGGGTGCAGGCCAGGAACTGTTTCCAGCCTGCCTGGAAGCAGAAACAGAAACCCAGTACCACAGAGAAAGCCCCAACCCCCCAGTAACACAAAGAAGAACTGCTCATTACAGCCCCTGCCGGCTCCAACGTGAGGCTCCAAGTGTGTCGAGCACACCAAACAAATTTAGCTTCACCACCTGTTCCGGAAAAGGAACGCCCATGCCAAAATCCCCCCAAAAGTGCATAAATATTCTCAGTGTGGATTAGCTGGGAGTCTTTTCAAATATGTTCTATATTAGAGTTTGTAAACTGGGCACTTGATGTACACCACATGGCCACCATGTAAGACGTGAAGTTTTGTCCCTCTGCCTCAAAAATAAAAGAAATCATATTCTTTTTCTCCATATTTTTTAGACACACTTGAACAAAACGGTTTCAGGGCCTAAAACAAACAAACAAAAAGCCTGTAGTTCTAATAGAAGTAAAATATATACTTGAAATTTTCCAGTTTTCAAGAGATGTGTCAAGAGAGTATGGTTAATTACCCTAAGAACAGGCTGGAGGATAACCGATAAATCCCAGGGGTGTGTGCGTGTGCGTGTGCGTGGTGTGAGAAAACCAAGAGTTATAAAATGACATGCTGTCTTAGTTAGGGTTTCTATTGCTGTAAAGAGACACCATGACCATGGCAAGTCTTATAAAGAAAACATTTATTGGGGGTGACTGGAGAGGGAGCTGAGAGTTCTTCATCTGGATGGGCAGGCAGCAGGAAGGAAATACTGGACCTGGCTTGAGCTTCTGAGACCTCAAAGCCCACCCCCAATGACACTTCCTCCAACAAGGCCACACCTACTCTAACAAGGCCACACCTACTCCAACAAGGCCACACCCCCAATGATGCCATTCCCTGTGAGTCTATGGGGCCATTTTCATTCATACCACCACACAAGCTATAGGTAGTTAAACCAAATAAAAAGGTCAAAGAACTAAACTTGGAGCAGGTGCCAAAATATAGGTCTATTTGTCATTTATGAACAAAGCATCTTCTAAATTATTTAGAAAAGTTCTAGGCACTATTAAATTCCTATGAATGTTTGTTAATGCAGTTGCTGTTGAGATGAAACTCCTCAAAGGATGTTGTCCCACCTGTGAAACTGTCCTGTCCTAGCCTGGCTTCAAGACTCAGCTCAGAGCTGCTTTCTGAAGTTTCCTTGGCCCCCCCTTCTCTCCCCAAGCCATGTTGTGAGCCATGTCTGTGGTCCCACACAGTCCCCTCAACTCTCCCACTCAGCCGCTAACATCTTTGACACACTTGGCGAGGGAATGGGCCCTAAGTACACAAAGGCAAATAAAGGGGAGACAGCAGGCCAGGGACAAAAAGCTGAACCTCTGCCACCAGCCAATGGAAACACCCAAGTCTCACCCATATTAGGACTTCCCTGTGAGAGCCACAGGCCTCTGGAATCCAGGCCTTAGAAAGTACTCCAAAGATGTTCTCATGTGAACTCACTATCAATGCTGACTGTAGCACTAATCTTAAAAGGTCTTACTAATGAAACAAACCTGAAGCCAGGTATGGGGTGAACACTGAAAGATCAGAGAAACAGAGCAAGCCACAGATAACCTCACCTTGCCAATTCCTCAGCTGATCCTGTTTCCTCAAACTGGAAGCCTCTGTTTCCTCATCCGAACAGATCTCAGCTGAACTGCTGCTAGAAGCCTAAATGCTTAAACAGCCTAGTTCCTGGTCTTCACGCCTTATATACCTTTCTGCTTTCTGCCATCATTTCCTGGGATTAAAGGCATGAGTCACCATGCCTGGCTGTTTTCAGTGTGGCTTTGAACTCAGAGATCCAGATGGATCTCTGCCTCCAGAAAGCTAGGATAAAAGGTATGAGTGCCACCATTTTCTGGCCTCTAGGTCTGTCTAGTGGCTCTTCTGTTCTCTGACCCCAGATAAATTTATTAGGGTACATGATATATTGGGGAACACAATATCACCAGAGCTGACCGTCACTTCTCTTGGTCTTCAGTAAGCCTGAGCCCCCCACTTTCCCAGCCCAGATCTCTGCATAGTTACTCAACACCTCAGGCTTTCCACTCTAGCTCTCTCATAGCAGCGGGGTCATGCTGTGAGAGGTGGAAAGGCAAAGGCAGGCAGGCTCCTCTCAACCATCCAGCTCTAGGCTGCAGGTGGCAGTCGCCATAAGGCTCAGATGGGTGGTGTGGGCTGGAAGAAACCAATCACAGCAGCACCTCTGACCAGCCTCTCTAAGAAGTAGAGAAGAATGGGTACAAGTGACAGCCCCAGGACCTGGAGCCCTTCTGCTGAGTCTAATCCAAGGCTTTAGCTCCTTGTCCTGTAGGAAACACTCAGACACCCTCCATCCTTAGACACACTCTAAGTCCAGTGCCTGTAGCCTTCTGGCCTGTACCCTACCATTAGCTTGCATCAGCTCAGTATTTCCACATCCAGAGGATTTATCCATAAGGATGCACTTTCGTTTGTTGGAATGATATAGGATGGTGTTTGCACAAAAAAAAAGTGCTGAGAGGCTCTGAAGGTCAAGCCAATCCCTTCGAAGGTTGAAACAGGCCAGCCCTTCTTCAGCTTGATTACTCAGACCATATCCAGCCTCCTTATTCTGCTAGACCTCTAGGAAAAGATTGAAACTAAGTTGTAGGTACACTCCAATCCTTTGAAAACAAAAGACCTCTTGTGTAGAAACTGCTAAAGGACTAACCCTCCATATGTAACCATCACCCAGCCACACCACCGCCACCTATAGCAACTCTGGACCACCTTCCTCTTCCCCAGTGAATTCTTAGTAATGTATCATTGTATAATTAGTATTTGATATGAAGATGTATCTTTAAAGCCTTTTATCACACTATATATAGTATGATAAAAATAGATAAAAATCATTCACAGTAATTCTATACACCAGTTTATAGACTCTAACTTGTGTTCCCTTCCGCAGCCTTCAAGTCAATGTGAGCAGGAGTGATCTGGTTTGGGGAGAGGGCTGTTTTTACTTTACCTGCCAAATACATCCTGGAACTATTTCCAGCCCAGAAGAAAACCTAATAGATAGGGCTGAGGAAGAAGAGTAAAGACAGATGGGACAGAGGGCGGTGTCTCTAATATTAGACCAGGAGTGGGTTTTACAGCAGAGAGAAGTTGGAATCTGGGGAGATGAGGGATCTGGAAAGAAGAATGGAAAGAGATGGGGCAGGGATGCCAAACACAGGCACGCCTGCATCCTGAGCATCTGTTGCCTCTCATTCATCAGATTTTTCTGAACCATATGCAATCCTCCTGCTACAGCAACACAAGAGAGGCTTCCTTCCTTCTCATTGATGGTGGCCTCTGATGCCACCGGCACTGTCGTGGCAACTTCCTCCATCAACCACGAGAGCACTGCTCCTCCTAAGATGTCCTTAGGTAATATGGCACCATGAGCAATAAACTGAGAAGTCTCTTCTTAAAGAGGAAATATTCCAGGTGGGTTTTATTTCATAAAAGACTGGCATCTCACCAGAAACAAACGTTAGCATTAATAACCAGTTTAATTTTAATCCTTATTATACAAAATAAAATAATCTCAAGTACTTACTTTTTTCCCTCCTTCATAGCAGTATCATTGGAAATGTAAAACTTTTCACTGTTAGGGAGCTTCCTGTCAGTGCGATGAAACACCCAATATAATCAACTTTGAAGGAAGAAAAGCTTACTGTGCCTCAGCTTCAGAAGTTTCTGTCGATGTCATGTGGTCCTGTGGTGGCACAACACACCATGTCCAGAGGCATGGCAACAGAAAGCAAAGACAAGAAACAGAAAGAGGCTGGTGGGGGATGGGGGGACTCCAATGTCCCCTTCGAGATAGCACCTCAATGGCTCACTTCCTTTACTAGAATCCACCTCTTAAAGATCCCATTGCCTCTGAATATCATCACAGTCCCAACAAACTGGGGTTTGGGAGATATTACAGATCCAGCTACAGCAGTTCCCCATCCTGTTTCCATGAAGAACAAACCACAAACATATGGGAGCAAAGGTCACCCTGCAACAAGGTGAAATATATTCATATTTAGACAATTCTGTCTTCTGTTCTCCATGGATAACCATGTCTAGGAAGTTTCTGTCTGCCTAGGAGACTAAGTGTAGTCTTTTAAGCCTAGAACTCAAATCTAAGCCACCCTAGCTCACTAACTCAGATACATCAAGACATGCTCCTCAAGACAGACATGGGGGTCCATGATCATAGCCACTGCCCATTAGGGGAATTGGGGGAGAAATATTACATGTTCAGGGCTAGCCTTAGCTATATAGCAAGACCTTAAAGGGAGGGAGGGAGAAAGAGGGAGATCGTCTACCAGAGAATCTCATCTTACTATTCCTCTCTCCATCCAATCTGTCTCCATCCACTACCCAGAGCTTCCCAAACCCTTCTCCTGCCTGCCTCTGGTATGTCCGTCCGACACTTCTTTCTCAAGTGCAGATGGAATTCAGGCTGCTCCACAGGCTTCAGTGTGACAGATTATAACACACCTGCCTTGCCTGAAGCTTAACGATATGGAGCTTTATCCCACGATTCAGTCCTCAACTATGTTCCTTCCTGTAACCCAAATGCTGTTTCTATTTTTATTTCTGTCGGATTCTACTAATAAGGCTCTCAACTTCCGGAAGGAAAGGCTACGACTTATGAGTCTTTTATAGCTAGTACTTAATAAAAAACCAAGTGCCTATTTGTAGTTGTTTTTTTTTTTAAACTCTTTTTGCTCTTGGAAGGCCCACCACCCAGCTCCCAAATGATCACATGGAGACTTGTTCTTACTTATGAATGCCCAGCTGTAGCTTGGCTTATTTCTAGCCAGTGTTTCTTAACTTAAATTATCCTGTCTACCTTTTGCGTCTGGGCTTTTACCTTTCTCTGTTCCATATACATTTCTTCACTTCTCATTCTATGGCTGGCTGTGTGGCCATGTGGCCTTGTGGCTGTGTGGCCGTGTGGCCATGTGGCCTTGTGGCTGTGTGGCTGTGTGGCTGTGTGGCCATGTGACTAGGTGGCTGGGCAGCTGGTTCCTGCTGTCTTCTCTCCTTCTCCTTCTCACCCCTCCTTCTCCTCATTCTTCTCCTATTTTTTCTCTCTGCCTGCCAGCCCTGCCTGTCCTCTCTCTCCTGCCTTGCTATTGGCTGTTGAGCTCTTTATTAGACCATCAGTGCTTTAGACAGGCCCAGTACCACTGCTTCACAGAGTTAAACAAATGCAACATAAAAGAATGCAATGCATCTTTGTCTCATTAAAAAAAAATATTCCACAGCATAAAAGAATATAATGCATCTTTAACTAATATCCCACAATGCCTATTACCTTTTGAAAATTAGGCCCAATGTCATTTTGCCTACTTGAATGTTCACCAAACAAAATTTGGTAATTTTTAAAGTCTGTATGTAGAGATTTTGATCAGTTGTTTTTAGCATAGTAGTATATTTTCATCATGGTCAATTTGACATCCTTCTATTAAAGGAAACTGTCATTGCCACTTTGATCAAATAACTTATCAGAATTATAAGACTTTATAAAAGCACAATTACAACAGTCTCCCTTATCCTTGGGGTCCACAGTCCAAGAGTCTCAGCACATGCCAGAAGCACACATTGTACCAGACCCCATAAAGCACTTTTCCCCCTGTGCATACACTGCATGCAGGCAGCACAGGACAGCAACACATAAACAAGACAAAGGGGTCCTCATATCCTAGGCAGGGAGGATCCCGGACAGAATCAACACACTCCACAGAACAGCGGGCAATGGGAAACTTAGAAGTATTAGCACAAGGCCTTGGGCTCAATGTCTAGCACCACCATAATAAATAAATAAATAAATAAATGCACTAAAAATCATGACATTTATTCTTAGAATTTTTCCATCAATTGACTTCAAGTAACTCAACTGCAGAAAATGAGACTACTACTTTCTATCTTAGCATTTTCCAATGAATGAGCAATGAGTTTTCTGCTTTATTCTTCACGACGGTATACACTAAGAGTTCTGGTGATCTGGCCAATGCACTGCAAGCAAAAAGAAGAAAGAAAAGCACTTCATAAGTTACTAGCCCCACTAAGCTCATTCAATAGGGAAAAATGTATTGTCTTAGCAGTTTTTCCCATACCTTCCTAAGATGAGTAACCTCTAGAACAGTAGTTCTTAACCTGTGAGTCACAACCCCCAAAGACCATCAGAAAACACAGATATTTCTATTATGATTCACAACAGTAGCAAAATTACAGTTATGAAGTAGTAACGAAATGAAATCATTTTATGGTTGGGGGTCACCATAACACAAGGAACTGTGTTAAAGGGTCTCGGCATTAGGGAGGTTGAGAACCACTGCTCTAGAACATACTTGATGAGCTCTCAGGGTTTATGTTGAGCAGTGAGGGTATGTCAACTCAACAGGCAACAGAATCATCTGAGGGCCCCTGGGCATGCCTGTTATGGATCATCTCGACTATGTTCATTGATGTGGAACTAACCATCCTGTGGGTGGGACCAGTCTCTGGGCAGAGGATCCGGATGGTATAAAATGGAAAGCACCAGCTGACCATGCCTTCATCCCTCACTATTTCCTGACTATCGATGCAGAACGACCAGCTGCTTCAGGCTCCTGCTGCCTTGATTTCACCGCCATGATGGACTAATCCTGTAGGTAGTGTTTGTCTGGATAGTTTATCACAGCAGCAAGGAAGCTAAGACTACTGGGCTGTCAAAGAAGCGTTGGAAACTTCTCTGTTCTGAGGAAAGAAGGGAAACCGATTTCTTTGGGGTTATAAAATGAATAGGGAAGCCAGGCGGTACTGGCACACGCCTTTAATCCCAGCACTTAGGAGGCAGAGGCAGGCGGATCTCTGAGTTTGGGGCCAGCCTGATCTACAGAGTGAGTTCCAGGACCGACAGGGCTACACAGAGAAACCCTATTTCAAACCCCACCCCCCAAAAAAAGAAGAATGGGGGAAGAAAAGACAAAGAAGAGAAAGAGGGCAACCCAAGCAGGAGGCCTTGGGATGAGCCCTGGCATCCTTTCCTCTAGAAAAGGCCAGGAGATGACCCAAACGGACATGCTGAACAGGATTTTGGAGTGGTTAACATGGACTCTATTTAATGTGTCAGGGGGCTCTACTCCCTGTACAGCCAAGTCCCTACCGAGCTACTCAGTTCTTCCTCTGCACAGCTCTGTCTTTATAAAACCCAACTCTGCATAGTTCATTCTCTACTCAAATTCTTTTCTACTCAGTTACAGCCCTTTCTGATTCAATACTTGAACAACTCAAATTCAATCTAATTCTGACTCGACTTCAACTAAATTCTATTCTACTGAGTTCTCCAAACTAAATTTAACTCTACTTACAGATGATCTATGTGGGTGCGGGGGTTTTTTAGAATTTAAAGAGGTCTTATTTGGAATTCAAAGATCTGTATCTTCTAGGCTGTAGCAGCATGGACTGAAGAGAAATGTGAATCCATTTGTTAGAGATGACTATCACCATGATTTTTCTGTAACTGCAAAAGTCCTGTGGATGATTTGTATAACAGAGGAACAAAAGTTACCAATTGATGTGCATATATTGCTCAAAGCTCTGACCAGGAGAGTGGAAAAAAGTCCTTGTGAATTGTTCAAGTCCAAAGTTATCCGTGCTAGTGGAAAGCTCATTTCTACCTCAACTGTCAATTCTTCATATCAGAAGAGATAGAAACCACATTGGTGCTAGAACTGCAAACCTGCAGAGGAACGCAAAGGATTCAAGCCAGAATCAGAGGCTAAAGAGCCACCTATGGCACTAAGCAAGTAGAAGGACAAATGAATGCCAAACAGAACTTATGAAGACAGAAATCACTTTTGATTGAGTCCCCAGCAGACCAAACCAAAAAAAAAAAAAAATGGAGTTCAAGAAATGTGCTTTTCTGTAAAGACACAGATTAAAAGTTTAAAAATACAGAAATCAACTTAACTAGTAATGGAACCTAAGGACAAATTACAGTAACTATTCAGATATCTGATAAAAACAGACTTCAAGCCAAAATCACTCAGAAGAGATAATTATAGCCACCACATATTAACAAAAGGAACAATTCATGCCTGGTGGTGGTGGTGCTGCTGCTGCTCCTGCTCCTGCTGCTGCTGCTGCTGCTGCATGCCTTTAATCTCAGAACTGAGGAGGCAGAAGCAGGTGGATCTCTGTGAGTTCAAGGCCAACTTGGTCTAAAGAGCGAGCTCCAGGACAATCAAGGCTACAGAGAGAAACCCTGTCTTCAAAGACAAAAAAACTTTTAAGGGACAATTCCTTAAGAATATATAATAACTGTAAGTGTATATGCAGTAAACACAAGGCTTCCAATTTCACATAACAAACCCTAAAGGTCATAAAAGGTCAGATAGGTATAATAAGAGTAAATGACTTCAATACTCCATTGTCATCCAAACTAAAATATCAACAAAGAAACTTCATAGTTAATCTGTAGCCTAGATCAAATGCACTTACAGGTGTCTATAAAATAACCCATCTAATATATATGGGACACACAATCTTTTCTGCATCCCATGGATCTTTCTCTAAAACAGACCACATTCTAGGCCACAAAGTCTTAACAATTATCAAAGAATGAAAATAATTTATCATATCTTATCAGGTCATAGTACTATAAAAGTAGGAATCAATAGTGAGAGAAACCACTGAAACTACAGTACTATTTTGAGACTGAACAATACTCTTTGGAATGACCAATGAGTCATTAAGAAAATCAGGAATAATTTGTATAATCATCAAATGAAAATCAAAGCACAACTTATCTGAACCTATGGGGTACAGAAAATGTGGTTGTTCTGAGAGGGATCCATAGATATGACTTTTCATTAAAAACTCAGAAAGAGCTCCAAGAAATAACCTAATGATGCACCTCAAGGTCTTAGAAAAGCAAGAACAACTCAAACCCTAAAGGAATCAATAGCAAAAACTAACAAAGGTCAGGGCAGAAATGAACGAGACAGAGCCTCAGTGTATAAAACAGAATCAATTAAACAAAGAGGTGATTCTTTAAAGAGAGAGAGAGAGAGAGAAAGAGAGAGAGATCCTGGCTTTTATCTTACAGACTGTGTGCTGTTACTTTTCCTTTCTTCTTATTTTGGTCATTGGCTAGAGAGATGGCTCAGTGGTTAAAACCATGTACCTCATGAAGAGGACCTGAGTTTGGTTCCTGGAACCCACATGTGTTGACTCACAACTGTCTGGAACTCCAGCTTCATGAAGTGTGTCCAACACACTCCTCTGGCCTCTCTGGGCAATGCACTTATGCACACAAACCCACACATATATACATAATTTTAAAATCTTTCTCAAAGGTTTTACGTTTTTTCCACATCAGTTTTAATAGCTTCCCCCAACCAAATTTGGAAGAAAGCACAAAGATCTTCCCTTGCAGCCCTTGCCCCAGACACAGTCTCCCCACAAAGGTAATTCTGAACCCAAGTGTTACATTAGTTACAACCGACAATAATATACACATTACAGAGGATTTTCAGCACCCCAGAAGTCTGGGTGCATTACTTTCTATTGGCCATTCACTTTCATCTTAAGAAGAAAACAGGTTTCTAGTCCTGAGGTCTGATGTTGCAGATGGATGAGCCCAACAGAAATCAGAACCGTCAGTGCATACACTGGGTATACAGAGACCACTGGAATTGCTCATTCTCAGGCCAGACACAAACATTCTCAGGCATAAATTCTCTTTGATTCAAGACACAAACGAGAGAACAGTCTAAACCTGTCTTGAAAGACATTAGATGGGGGGGGGGGTAGGGTAACATACTTGTTACTTCTACAATAATGCAAGATTCACATGCTAGACAGTGCATGAGAAACACAGGAAGAAAAATCACACACAGAACCAAAGATTCATGGCCCCAGAACAGATCACTCTATTGCCAAAAGCTCTGAGATAAGACCAAGAAAGGAATTTTAAAATGCCTGGGGTCATCAAAAGATCATTCAAACGAGTCAATGATTTCCCACAGTTCTCCCTGAAGAACGCAGTCTACACTTAGAAGCAGACATTTCCATTGGCTGACACCCAGTCTCCTTTCTCGATAGTGGTCTGGGATCTGTTGTCGAAGACAATGGAAGAAGTGGAACAGGATTCGGATGACCCAGGGAAAACTGACCCCTGGAGGTAAAACTGATACCAGTGGCCCAAAGTTCTGGAGGGGCACAGTAAGAAAAGGAAGTGCACCCACTTTCCTACCCAGATATTTTCAGTATGTGTCAACAGATGGGGAAGATATGGAATTGAAGAGCCTGATGGTGTGGGATCAGCGTGGCCTGATGGTGTGTGCTCAGAGTGGCCTGACAGTGTGGGATCAGCGTGGCCTGACAGTGTGGGATCAGAGTAGCTTGAAGGTGTGGGCTCAGAGTGGCCTAAGGCACAATGCCTTTGATTGCTCCAGAAGATTCCCAGGTACCAAATGTCTCCACTAACTTTCCCGTTTTATAGCCACCAACTCTCTGATGTTCTTGTTAACTGACAGAATCCTCAATAATGTGTGTGGGTTGTTGTCGCACCCCCCGCATGTCTTTGCTTACAATTAGCAGTGTAGCCTTGTGTTTTTAAAAAATATTTTCTCCTTTCCAGTATTTCAATAATAAAGATCATTCTCAACCTTCAAAAGGAAAATTCAGCACCCAAACTGAAAACACTGCACGGAGGAGGCCCTTCCTGGTTCTTGGGCGCAAACAGTGAAGTGCATTGTTTCCCCCTTTCCTGGTCTAAGCACAGGAGGATGGAAAATGGAGTCACTCAAATAACTCAGATCGTTTCCCGCACAGGACAATAATAGCGGGAACGTTTCTGCGGCTCCAAGGAAGCAAGTGTTTCTAATTAGCGAGCAAGAGCAGATGAGGTAACTATTCTGGGCAGAAAAGCAAAGCGGAGAAATTGCCTGAATTCCGCTTGTGAAGGTTGCCACCTACTGGGGAGCATGCAACACTGCAGCGGGCTCGAAGGGACGGGCATGGGCTAAGGAAAGAGCAGGAATAGCACACTTCACAGAAAGAAGGGACGTGGGGGATGGCGCCCACCATGGAGTCACGGTTACGAGAAGGCTCAGATAGGAATGTGCATCTGGGAGAGATCTACCTGGCCTACAGGACCCCTTGGGGCTTGGCCAAAGGATTGAGGAGAGTTTGAGAAATAGAAGTCAATGGGCACCAATGCAGAGATAAGGAAAACCACCATAACAGCAGAGCCCAGGCAGTGGCGGCTCTAGCCACAGCAGATCGTCTGCCCTAGGAACTTGTATTAAATGAGAGTTGATCCAGAGGTCTTTGGGAGGATAAATTAGGAGTTTTCCCCAAATTAAAAAAAAAAAAAAAGAAAAGAAAAGAAATGGTTGAAGGCTCATTGAGGCCCTATGGAACAAGTGCCCAGCAATTAAGAACCAATGAGCAGGTAAAGATCCCCCAGTAGGAGGCATAGAGGTCTTTGGGCTCCTAGATAGGGAGCCTGGAATGTTAAGACACAGGATTGTTCCATTAAAGTGAGGAATGCATAACCTGCCATCTGCCCAGGAGGCTGACAGCAGACTAGTTAATAACCTGGTGACCTTTGTGCTGTCTGTGAGTTGGAGACCATGCTGGATCCTCCCCAAGACCCTCATCGTGAGCTTGTTTTTCTCGATCTACAGAATCCATCTCTGTGGAAGATATCACATGTCCTTTACCAAGAGTTTCAATGCAGTTACGTCCGATCTTTATTTAGCTTACTTTGTTCTTCAAGGAGATTTATGTGTGCGTTATTGTGCACATGGTATTAAGTTTTCACCAAATTGTGCTGTGATTAAATATGCCTAAAATAAACTATTCGGGGTCAGGCTCCCAAAGTTTGGGCCAATACCAGCTACTGAGCCATGTTGAACCGAACTGCTTTCTTACCTCCTACAGATCAATACCCTGCTGGCCGAGGTGGTCACAGAGATTCCTACATTCCTAATCAGAAATCTCTGAACAAAGCTGGGTCTGATGACTCACTCCTGTGATCCCATGTGTTCAGGACACTGAGGCAGAAGCCTGAAGTAAATCTCAAGGCCATTCTGTGGTTCATAGTAAATTCCAGGTCAGCCTGGGTAGAGAGTGAGAATCTGTCCTTTAAAAAAGGAAAAAAGGAGGAAACTCTCTGGGCAGATGGCAAACCTCTTGGCTCCTTGGGAACGGCCTTTAAAAAGACAAGCCAGACTGAAGACTGATGTACGGATCTGGCAGATAGAACAGTGCTCACCTAACACCCGTCCTGGCCATCATTCTCCACTAAGGCCGGGGAGCCAGCAGCTGTGGTTCCCTCAAGATCTGTCAACACTGAAACCCAACCCTGCCCCCTAAGACATGAAAGCCTGCATCTGGCCCATGGGCCCTTCTCTCTGGCCCACAGAAGGGCCCCATGTTGCTTCATCATCTGTTTCTTTTAAATATACTGAGTCCCATGTTACGGGCACTGCCGTTCAGGGAGCGGTGGGGGTGGGGAGACATGTGATTCCTGGGACTGGCAAAGCAGAGCGGGAGTAACTAGGTAAGCATGAATGTGCTAACAAGAACTCCACACTCCAGGAAGAGACTGAGGAAG
The DNA here is from genome assembly GCF_049852395.1 of Peromyscus maniculatus bairdii. Taxonomy (NCBI): domain Eukaryota; kingdom Metazoa; phylum Chordata; class Mammalia; order Rodentia; family Cricetidae; genus Peromyscus; species Peromyscus maniculatus. Next base: position 104,015,134 of record NC_134853.1, read on the forward strand.
ACAAACAAGTTCGCCTGGGTGAAAAGGGACAGGCGAGGAGCGTTTCACCGAGGAAGCCAGTTTTGGCCAGCACACTGACTGCAGGAAAGTGGTGTGTTTAGAAACCTCAGACTCTGCTCCACCTTGAACAGTCACATTCATCTGAGCAGGCCCCTTCGATCCTCCATCTCTTGGCTCATCACAAAGCAGGGGAAACAGTGGGGACTGAATAGGGAGGCCTTGAGCACAATGGCGAGAAACCCATGTACCTACAGTCGTCAGTCAGTGCTGTGTCTTTATACCCTGACCCATCTTGAGCTTTGTGCTAGGGAGTGCACAGTGCGGGGCAAAGGAAGATGACCCCTATCTAAGCGCTGGAGCTTCTGTGTGCTGTTTGCACACCTAGCATTGAACTTTCGGATCCCAGACTGGTCACCGGATCCACTGTGACATGGACCCAAGTAAAGACTGGAATGCTTTTAAAACTCTTGGCCAACTTGCTGGAAATTGAACCATTATTTTTAGCATTATTTATGGAAGAAGATGTGCTCCAAGGCAAACTGAATTAAGAAAACAATTCTCTAGGACACATGCTAGTGCACTGGAGACTGTCATTTTTCACACAGACTCCTACAAAGAAGACCACTGCTTCATACACATAATGAAAACAGTCAGAACGCCAATATTCTGGGGCTTGCCTTTTGTGTTTTGTCAACTTGACACAAGCTCGAGTTCTCTAGGAAGAGAAAGCTCAGTTGAGAAAATGACTCCATCGAATTGCCTGTAAGCAAGTCTGTGGGGCATTTTCTTGATTAGCGATTGGTGTGGGAAGCCCAGTTCACGGTGGTCAGTGGTCAGTCACCTAGGCAGGTGGTCTTGGAGTGTGTAAGAAAGCACAGGGGGGAAGCCGCAGAGTATGAGTCAGTAAGCAGCATCCTTCGGCGGCCTGTGCATCAGGTTCCTGTCTCCAGGTTCCTGCTCCGAGTTCCTGCCCTACTTGCAGACCTACAAGCTGCACACTGAAATGAACCCTTTCCCCGCCAACCTGCTTTTGATTGTGGTGTTTTATCCCAACAACAATAAGCAAACTAGGACGCTCATGCTTGTAGGTGATGGTGGCTATCCTGCCTGGAAGGGGCCAGAGATGTGCAGGTCTAGCCCTCTCTATAACCCAGGAGACGAGCATCAAAATGGTAACACTTCCCCAGGGAAGGATAAATGCACCTGAGGGCCAGAGGCTCTTAGTCTCCGTTTCCTTTCTCAAATCCCGCCGCAGAGCTGCCCCAGAGTAGGCAGTCTTTCTCCAGCACACTTCTGCTAAGGATTCACAAGTCATTGACGAGTGTCTGTTGATCCAGCTTGTTTGCATAATTAGGCGGTACAGGTGGGTTTCTGCCTTGGTTTTCCCAACAAGTGTAAATGAATTGCCTACCTCAGATGAAACCTGGAACAGAAGATGATTCGGCTCCGCACAGAATGACTTGTAAACATAAGGGGGGAACTCACGCAGCCAGAGAAAAGATCTGAGGGAAAGCATGGCAGGCATTGTGTTCACTTTTTTCTTCCCAGCCACCAAGAACTAAATTTGTTTCTTCCATTAAAAGCCTCTTATTTCAAACAACAAAAAAAAATTGTCAAAACATATAGAGAAGCACAATAGGAATATTGAGGTCAAGCTGGGCATATAGCTTGGTAGAGAGCTTCTCTAGCATATGTGAACCTGGGTTCGATCCCCACACAGGGAAAGAAATGCATCAACACAAGGCACAGCCCCGGGAAAGTGATGGCACCCCATGGCTCTGGAGCATCTGGATTGTCAGGAGAAAGGGGACTGAGCTTTGGAACAGCACAAGGGCCTCTGCAAACCTTCTCCCCAGGAAAATAACTACAGCTAGCAAAATCTGTGTTCAATTTAATGTTCAACAAACGTCTAAGTGCATACAACAAGTGGAGAAATATTTACTCAAGAAAACCCACTAAGTCTCTGTAAGAATGGAAACTGGTGGCATTCTACGTCTACCCACACTCTGCTCAGAACTGGTGAGGACTGGTGAGGACTGGGGAGGACTGGTGAGGACTAGTGAGGACTGGGGAGCACTGGGGAGCACGGGGGAGGACAGGGGAGGACTGGGAAGGCAGGGCTCCACCCTTATCCAGCTCTCAATCTGGAAGTGCAGAATCCCAAGGAGGGCCAGGCCACCGTGTGTATTTCCCAGTTTGGGACTAGAAATCTCTATTCCAGATAACAGCATCTGAATGGTCTAGGGCTACCTTCCTCCACCCTCATCTCATACAGCAGAAGCTACATGAAAGACAGGACAGGATAAGGGCAACTAACTGTTCCTAAATGCTTTTATACCACTGTGATCAAATCCCTCACAGAAGCAAATTAAGGAAGGAGAAGTTACTTAAGCCTGTGGCTTCAAGGAATATAGTGCACCACAATGAGGAACGTAATGACCACTGAGACAACCATGTTCGTGGTGACAACCATGTTCGTCGTGGTGGTGGTGGTGGTGGTGGTGGTGGTGGTGGTGGTGGTGGTGGTGGTCGCATGATGAATCAAGAGGCGGAAAGAGAATCCAGAGTGAGAATGGACTGTAACATTCAAGTCTGCTTCTAGTGTCCTACATCTAACATCTACAACTAGACGTGTCGCTGGAGTTTCCAGAACCTTCCAAAAGCTGAGATCTAAGTATTTAAGTGCATGCACCTGTGAAGAACGTTTCACATTGAAGCCACGACAGAAGCCATGCCAGGAGAGGCAAGCTGAGGAGAACACAGGCTGCTCTCCTATTCAGTATCCTGGCCTCCTAGCAAAAAACGGTCACTCTAAGAAAAAAGGACCCATGTTCTGTCCTAAGTTCTAAATCAGAACCTATAGGATGGATGGTGCTTTTCTCCAAAGGGGTGAGATAAGATGAGAACAGAAGCCTTAGACTCCCTCTTCAAAGAATGATCTTATTTGGGATGGATTGTGAGCACGTTCAAGCATAAGGACACTTCTGAACACAGCAGAGACTTTATCAGTAAGCAATTCAGAGGATCAGGTACTCCATGGAGCAATTAGCTAAACCATTGGCCAGGGAATAGATGTTTAAGAGAAGAAACGAGCAGGAAAGCTGACTAAGCACAGACATTTTGATAGCAGCTATTAGAAGAAAAAAGTGATGGAAGTCTTTAGTTTGACACAAAATCTTTAGCAATATGAAATGGGAACTTCACAAGGCAAAAGAGGGGGAATAAATCCAGAGTCCATCGAAGAGGAACTGACCATTACAGGCAGCTCTCTACTCTCGGTGAGAGGTTGTACCTAGAGCCACACTTGAGACTGAGAGCCTCAGAAAACCAGCACCATATTCTCAGGAACAGACATTTTAAAAAGAAAAAAAGAGAGAGAGAGGAAATGAGATAAAAGTTATATGTGTTGTGGCAGAGGAAGGCGGGGAGCCAGGAAAACCTCTTCTTGGCACCATCTTAAAAAGGACAAAGCAACAGAAGGACAGCCTTTTTTGAAGAGTCTGCTGAATCTTCCAGGGTAAACATACCTGCTTTTGCTACACTGTCCTCAAATTCAAATCTGTATCCCAGCAGATTTTTGCAGCTCTCAGACCTCATCAGAAACATTTCTCATGCAGTATCCTGTGGTTGTTTTTGTTGTTGTTGTTTTGTTTTGTTTTTAACTCTTTACACTCTTTGGGGGACCTGCCACCCAGCTCCCAAATAATCACACGGAGATTATTCTTACTTATGAGTTCCCGGCCTTAGCTTGGCTCATTCCTAACCAGCTTTTCTTAAATTATCCCATCTACCTTTTGCCTCTGGGCTTTTACCTTTCTCTATTTCTGTACATCTTTTCTTTCCTTATTACTCTGTGTCTGGCTGGGTGGCTGTGTGGCTGGCCCCCGGCATCTCCTCACCTTCCCCTTTTCTCACACCTCCTTTTTCTCTTTTTCTCCTTCTATTTGTTCTCTCTGCCTGCTTAGTTATTGGCCATTCAGTTCTTTATTAGACCAATCAGGTGTTTTGGACAGGCACAGTAACACAGCTTCACAGAATTAAACAAATATTAACTTCACAGAGTTAAACAAACATAAAAGAATGTAACACAACTTGGTATCATTAAACAAATGTTCTACAGTATAAACAAATGTAACGCATCTTCAACTATTATTCCAGATAGTAGTCAATGCAGAAACTCACAACTGGGCAAAGCTCAGAGAAAGGTGTCTGTGGAGGGCTCAGCCACAAATGGGACATTGGTATCACCACCATCCCAAGGTTCAGAAACCATTGCAGAAGAGATCAGAAAGATGATAGTCAGAGGCTGGGAAAATGTTAAACCTGAGAATCTTGAGGAGAACAGACCAAATCCATGATTGTCCAATTAAAGCAAGCTGTATTTTAGGGCTCACCCAAGACTGGCCAGCCCGCTGTCTCAACCTAAGTCAGGATTTGAGAAAGCAGCCCCTGTCAGCCCCTTGAGGTCCTTTCTGTAGGAGAGATAAGATGTTCACAGGGGTGAGAGAGGTGTCTGTCATACAGAAATATACAGCGAAAGGGAAGGAACAAGGATGACGATATACATCACATGAATGAGGTTGCAAGTTTAGTGTAGGTCGAGAAACATGTCTTGCAGTTTACATCAGATCTAAGAAACAGAAACTTATTCTTACAAATAGAAACCTTAACTTACAAGGACTTAACACAGGACAAACAGGAACTTGTTCTTAACTGTCTTAACTGCAAACAGAAACCTTAACCTGCAAAGTATATTGTTCCCGATTTGGCCTCACAAAGGACTAAGGTGAAACTGTGTCTTCTGGATACGACAGGACCACTGTTCTCATGACCTCACAGCAACCATGGTTACCTACACAAGACCTGCATAAGGTCAACCTAGTCAATATTCTAACATGAAGTGGAGAGCCACTAACGGAGGAGCTACTGACAATTGGTGGCTTCTGGGAAGGCCAGGCAATATCATGACAGGCTCCAAAGAGCTCAGTAAGAATTAGGCCTTACACACTAGTGGAAGCCCATGAACTGTGGACTGGTGGCTGTGGAGCCCCCATGGGACTGGACTAGGCCCTCTGGATACAGAAGACAGTTGTTTGGCTCAAACTGTTTGGGGGACACCAAAGCAGGGGGATCGGGATCTGTCCCTGGTCTATGGGCAGGCTTCTGGAATCCAGTGCCTGTGGTGTGACACCTTGCACAGTCTTGGTGCAGTGGGATGGGGCTTGGACCTGCCTAGGCTCAGTGTGCTGGGCTATGCTGACTCCCCATGGGAGACCTCGATTTGGGGAATGTGGGGTTGCAGGGTGGCTTGAGAAAGAGAGCTAGGGGGTGGGAGGAGGGAGGGGGTTTGTGGATAGTATGTGGAGTGAGTAGAAAATTTCTTAATAAAGAAAAATAAAAATAAAAATAAAAGAATTAGACCTTAGTTCCTGCTTCTTGAAACTGAGCAGGCCATTTCTGAGGAAGCCCCAAATAAAGGACAATCAATCTTTAATGCCCCTGACAGCAGCTCAAGGTATACTAGGTAGGCCTGAGCCAGCACCCCCTCCCACAGCCTCACAGCAGCTCAAGGTAATAACTAAACAAGGACAAAGCCTGGAACATGTCCAGGCCTGCCCGCAAATGGAAAAGGCTGTAGCCTTAGCCAGCCCTTGCTAGCCCTAGCCAATTAGGAATGTACTAACATAATTACTACTCACTTAAGCCAATTGATTAAAAAATGACCTAACTGCCCTAGAAACTCCCCTTAGCCATGCTTAAAAGGAGCTTACACACCCCCCTCGGGGTCATCACCATTTTATACAGGGTGAGAGACCCCACAATGCATGCGGTATAACAAACACTCTTGTTGATTGCATATGTGGGTGGTGGTCTTTTGTGGGACTTTTCCAGGACCCTAACAGCTTCTAGGGAAGGGGAAAGTTGGTTTTATTTAAGGATGTGGCCTCTGGTAGATGACCACACTCAAGTAGGTGATCCATCATGAGTATAGAGACAGCACAAAGCTGGAAGGGAATGGGAAGGTATGCGGTGGATCTGGGAGGCATTAACATGTGAATGTGATCAAAATACACTGTATAAGATTTTCAAAGAATAAAAATACTATATATTTTCAATAAAAATACTATATATTTTTTAAAAGACTCTTGTACAGTCAGCAGCTCAGCCTCCACCCCACCCCACTCCTACCCCACCCCACCCCACCCTCTGAAACTCACACACAGGAAACCCAGAGTGATGATGTCAGGACTACTGACTGAAACCTGGCTGACAGAATAACTCTCCACTGCAAATAACAAACTCTGAATAGGCACCTTGTAGAAACATGGTTGGAGCCAGAGTCTTCAGACTGTTGACCATAGCACGACAATAATTAAGCAAATAAGGAATTACTGGGAGGCCTTGTTGCTAAGAGGCCGCAGTCTATCATGGCCTGGGAACTCTCTCCAAAAACTCATTAACAAGGAGACTCCCTCCCCAGTGAGACTTTCTACACTCTACTATTGTGTGATATTTTGTGTTCTGACAAAAAAAAAAAAAAAAAAAGCTTGCCTGGAGATCAGAGGGTAGAGCTAACCACTAGTTAACCATAGAGGCCAGGCAGTGGTGGCTCACACCTTTGACCCCAGCACTTAGGAGCCTCATGCCTTTAATCCCAGCACTTGGGAGGCTCATGCCTTTGATCCCAGCACTTGGGAGGCTCACACCTTTAATCCCAGCACTAGGAAGGTGGAGACAGGATCTCAACCCCCTTTCCATCTCAGGATTTGTAGAGGTAAGGAGTCTCTAGTGGCTGCTTTGCTTCTCTGATCTTTCAGATTATTACCCCCCTATCTGACTCCTGGTTTTTATTGATAAACTAATTAGGTTCAGCTTCACTCTACCTGCCTTTATCTGGAGAATGTCCCTGGGCCCAGAGGACTGACCTTATCTAAAAGCTGTCTCTAAGCCTGGATGCCTGATTTATCTCTAGGGTGACCCTTGACACAGTTTCCTCCTAGAAACCTTCCCCCTGCTGCACATATGGTAACTAAGACTTGTACTAGGAGCTCTACTATAGGACCCTGCTGCCACATACAAAGCTTTGTGATAGGAGTGTGCCACTTAATGCAAATGAGAGTTTGTCCCCAGGCTTCCCAATCCTATGTATTTCCTATACTCTGGAATAAAGCTAAGCTAATTCACTGAAGCCATATCCCAGAGGGCTGTCTCCATCATACCCACACCATCCAATCCCTGTTCCCCTGCTTCTGCTCCCTCCACCCTCGTGGACCAATGCACCCAAAGAAAAAGCAAAACCACAAGGAATGTTGTCTTACCTTCATTCCAGGTGCTGTACTTTAAATTACTAGTGGCCCAGCCAATAAGGCCATAGCCTGGGGGAGTTCTGTTCCCCCAAACAATGGCTCTGTTGCTGCCACTAAAGGTACTTCTAACTAAATCTCTATAATTCTAATAAAACTCAAGATTCAAAGGCTAGGGTGAAAACCTGTGATCCCAGAGAGTTAGAATAGTAACTGGCTAACTTCTCTCTTCGCAGGTATCCCAGAGACCACCCCCTTCCACACCTCCCCAACTAAAAAACCCAAGCTAAGCTCCTCCCTGCTGCTTCCGGTCAACCAGCTGCTAACCCCGCCTCTCTGAGCCCAGGCTAATTTTATTTAATTAAGGCAAATACAACACATCTTTACATAGGTTAACAAATGCAGCATGAACAAATGTAACACATCTTTGCCTTGGTTAAACAAATGTTCCACAACACTACAAAATTTACAAAAGACATGAATCAATATACACCTTTCAGTTAAAACTCTAAATATTATTGGTCTCAATTTCTCCATCAAAAGACACAGGCAAGCAGATTAGATTTTAAAATAGGACCCAGCAGTTTATTGTCACGAAGGAAACCACCTCAGTGTGAAGAAGGGGTATTACCACGAGGAAAGGGAACCAGGAAATAAGCAAGGTCACTGTTCCAATATCTGACACAATGGACATCGACCCCAAACCAGTCAGAAGAGGCAAGGACTAACTCACTTAAGGAAACTCTCTCTATTGAGAGGACATTCTAATTTAAAACATAAGCGCACCCGATTTACAAAAGAACTACCTCCATATGTAAAGACACAGATTAATCCCAACACAATAGTAGGTGGCTGCAATACCCCACTTTCACCGATGGACAGGTTGGTCATCCTGACAGAAAAATAAACAGGTATATCTGAGCTAACTCACATCACAGACCAAATGGATCTAATAGATACTTACAGAACATCTCATCCAAACACGACAGATCACATCTTCTCTTTAGCAGCCTATGGGACTTTCTCTAAAATAGATCATCTACCAGCATACAAGGCAAATCTTAGCAGACACAGGGAACTTGAAATAATTTTTGAATTCTATTAATAGAATAGCACTACAAATCTACAGCAAGAGGAATTACAGAACATACACAAAACAGAGATGAACACCACACCACTTAATGATGAATGGGTCATCAAGAAAGGACATCAAGAAAGAATTACTTTTAATTCCTAGAATCAAAATAACACAACACACTCTATGTACCCTATGGGGTACAAATGAAGGCACAAATGCCTGTGTTTAAAAAAAAGAAAAGAAAAGAAAGGAAAATGAGAGTGCTCAAAACTTAATAACAATGATGTAACTTAGGGCCTCAGAAAAACAAGAACCAGCCAAGCCCCAAATCACTAGTCAGAAATAAATAAAGGCAGAAATTAATGATGTGGAAGTGAAAAGAGCCACACAAAGAATCAATGAAACAAAGAGTTGGTTCTTTGAAAAGATAAACAAGATCAACACACCTTAAGCCAAACTAACCAAAGGTAGACAAGTCTGAAATCAATGAGATTAGAGCTGAGAAGTGAAGCAATATGACCCATTTTAGTGGAATCTAAACAAAATCATTAAATATACCCTAAAGACTTACAGTCCACCAAACTGGAAAATCTAAAAGAAATGGGTATATTTCCAGATGTTCACGGCCACTCAAAATTTAACAAAGATGAGATAAATCATTTAAATGAAGCCATAATAAGAATAGAGATTGAATCAGTAAAATGTTTGAAATCTCAAGTAAGGCAAGTCCAGGCTTATGGATTCACTACTGAACTCTGCCAACCTTCAAGGAAGGATCAACACCGTGCTTTGTAAACTATTCCATAAAATAAAAAGGAAACAGGAGGAGGGATGAGAGGGGGATCTGTGGTTGGGATGTAAAATGAATAAAAATTTCTTAATAAAGATAAATAAATAAACAACTAAAATAAAAAAGGAACACTACCAAACTTTGTCTACAAGGCTCATGTTATCCTGATATCAAAACTAGGCAAAGGAGTTGGAGAGATTGCTCCGCCATTGAGAGAGCTTCCTACTCTCCAGAGAACTGTAGCTTGGTTCTCAGCACCTACACAGGCCAGCAGACAACTGTCTGCTGCAGCTCCAGCTCCAGGGGAGCTGTATCCAATGGCTCTGGCCCCTGAAGGTGTACACACACACACACACACACACACACACACACACACACACACACACACACAACTAAAAGTAAAATAAGTAATTTTAAAGATACACATAAATGAAAAGAAAATTATAGACCATTCTCTCTGATAAACATAGATACAAAAATTCTCAATAAAACACTTGCAGACTAAATTCAAGAACACATCAAAAATATCATTCCTCATGATCAAGTTGACTTCATTTCAGAGATTCAATGATGGTTCGATATAGGCAAATCAATAAATGTAATACATTCCATAAATAGACCCAAGGATACAAAGTACATGATTATCTTAATAGATGCAGTCAGAGCTTTTGAGGCCCGGCTGCAAGCACTCCCCGATCAGCACCAATTAGACAGGGGAGGGGATTGGCAACCTGCAAGGGAGGTAAGTTCCTCACACACGCAAGGCCAGACCTGCTGCACTAAGAAGCCACACTGGAGTGCAGGGTTCTGGGAACTACCAGGAAAGGACTTACAACCTCCCCTCCCCGACAGAACTTCAGAGAACACGGAGGCTGCAGAAACCAAAGGCTCCCACTTGCCTCTACCCTGCACCGCACCTAATAGAGCCTCCTAGAGGCAGGAGTGATCTGAGAACATCATCTTTCACCTGCAGCTGTACCAGTAAGACTCTCTGTAAGTGTTCTTTTTATTTCTTAGTTTCTATTATTTTGATTTGGTTTTGGTTTCTCTGTGTAGCTCCTGCTGTCCTGGAACTTACCCTGTAGACCAGGCTGGCCTTGAACTCAGAGATCTGCCTGTCCTGCTTCCCAAGTGCTGGGATTAAAGGCGTGCACTGCCATTGCCCGGAGAGTTTCTATTATCTAATCTCTACTATGTATGTGTGTCTCGTGACGATTTTCCTGTCTGAATATTGCTTGGTCAGGCTTTAGGACTGCTGTGTTTCTTCACCCAGGTCACTACAGGGCGGTCTTTACTCTACCTCTCACCCATATCTCTTTTACTTCTTATCCCCATGTCTCCTCCTCATTCTCTCCTCCACATCCTCTCCTCTTTACTTCCCACTTGTACCAACCTCTAAAATCCATGGATCCGAACAATGTCCCAATTTCCCCTTCCCAGCTACTTTACTCACTTGGAATTTATTTTCCTCTTCAAAACTGATCTAATGCTTCTCCTTATCCTTCCCTACCTTACTCCCCTCCCAGTCCTAATCTTACTAACTAGAATCCAAATAAATTCCACGCGATCCTTGGTTGCTTTTCCTCCAACAGTTCTGGAAGCCGAAGGGGCCGGTGTTGTCCGTTCTGACACGGTGTGTGTGTAGTGGTCCTATCGAGCTGGCATTCTCCCGGGTTTCTCCTCCGGGAACAATGTGAAGTGTACAGCAGGCCCCCTGAGCTCCTGGACGGAGAAATCATGTTCTGAACTACTTCCCTCATCTGTACACCATCCAAGTCCCACTGGAACACTGCAAATACTCCAACCGAAAGTACATGGCTGATTTTTTAAAAAAGCAACAAAATAACCTCAGATGTGTAAATTCCAATGCAGCAACATAAGAAACATGAAGAACCAGGGCAACATAGAAACACTGAAGAAAAATCAATAGGGTGGAAACGAAAAATGTGACTCAACTCCGAAGCTCCATGGAGAGTCTCACGATAGAACAGATTGAGGAGAGGACATGCCCATGAAGGGACTGGAGGAACTGAGACAAACAAGGACAACGATAAAACATTCTAGAAACAAAAATGACAAAAATTCATGTGGAAGCGTAAAAGCCGGAGATAATCAAAGCCATCATGAGCAAAAGGAATAGTGTGGAAGTGTCACTATACCTGATTTCAGCTTTCCCTGAAGAGCCGCAGGCTGGAGAGATGCCCCAGTAAGGGAGAGCATCTATGGGGCACCAGCCTGAGCTGCTGCACCAGCCTGAGCCGCAGCACCAGCCACAGGGGGCTGGAGAGATGCCCCAAGGAGGGAGAGCATCTTTCCTGCACCAGCCTGAGCCACAGCACTAGCCACAGAGGGCTGGAGAGATGCCCCAAGGAGGGAGAGCATCTTTCCTGCACCAGCCTGAACCACAGCACCAGCCACAGGGGGCTACAGAGATGCCCCAAGGAGGGAGAGCATCTTTTCTGCACCAGCCTGAGCAGCAGCACCAGCCACAGGGGTCTACAGAGATGCCCCAGTAAGGGAGAGCATTTATGTTGCACCAGCCTGGTGTAGGACCCAAAGCAAACACTTACATTATTAATGGAACAGAATAAGGACCCAGTTAAAAACCCACACAGCTACCGTCACCTGGTAGAGCAAACATGCCAAAAACATACATTGGAGGAGACCAACTCCTCAGCACACGTTGCCGGGGAAACTGGGTGTCCACGTGCAGAAAAACGAAACTAGACCCGTATGTTTCACCTCACACAAAAACCGACTCCGGATGGATCGAAGACTTCAATGTGAGACTGGGAACTCTCAAGTTGTTAAAGGAAAACCATTCAAGATCCAGGCACAGGCAAGCCCTTTGTGACTAGGACTTGTCACTCGGGAAATACAGGCAACAACCGTGAAGCTGAGCCTTAAGGAAAGTAAAAGGCTTCTGCACAGCAAGGGAAACAGTTATTAAGGGAACAGACAATCCTCAGGATGGGGAAAATCTTCGCTAGCTCTGCCTCTGACAGAGGATTATTATCTAGACTACAGAAAGAGCTTCAAAATCTAAACAAACAGGCCAACAACCCAGTCAATAAATGGGCTAATGAAATGAAGAGACACTTCCCAAAAGCTAAAATACAAATGGCCAGTAAACATGGGGGGAAAAAAAGTTCAACATCATGAGCCATCAGAGAAATGCAAATTAAAACTGCTCCTTTCCAGCATGAGAGTATGGTGTTTCAAACAATGCAGTGGACATAATCCACTTGTTACCTAAAAAAAGAATTGAGTTTTTAAAAAAGAAAAATTGATATTCTATCTCAAACCCAGACAGAATGTGGGAGGCCTGTTCTTTTCTGAAGGGAAACGGAGGAGCAGTGGATATGGGAGAGGGGAGTGGGGGTCTGGGAACAGTGGAAGGAGAGGAAACTGTGGCCAGGATGTATGGTATGAGAGAAGAATAAATAAAAAGAAGAAAAGGGGGAAATCACATTTCAAAGCAAAAAAAAGAAAAAGAAAAGATAAAAAGAAGAAGGAAACAATAACAAACGTTGGTGAGTGTATAGACCCACAGAACACTTAAACCTATCAGTTTGCCTCTTCCTTCCGTTCTTAGTCTAGGACCCCACCCCACCCCAGGTGGTGGCATCGCACACATTCCAGACAGTCTCTTCCCGATTGGTTAATCTCTAGGAAAGTCTCACAGACACCTCTAAAGGTGTTTCATCAGTGTCCTGGATGACGGGTCCTTATCCAGTCTTCCACCACATACAAAGATAAGCTTGCTTGCTACTCTCCATTTGCTATTGTGAGGTTGATCACCCTAATACCGGATTTCTCAACTAGAAGAGCGAGCACATGCATGCGTGTATGTTTACATGTTGAAAGAAGAGTCACCAGCTAGGCTTATACAGTAAAGGCTGGGTAGTTCAACAGTAGCCACCTGCATGTTGGAAAGGCCAAGAATCTGGTTTCAGCTTGGTCCACAGCACCGAGTGTCTCGGCATCCCTGTCTGGTGCAGAGTCTGGAGGATTTCTGGAGAGTGCTGTTCTTCAGCCTGCACTGGAAGGCCAAAGTGACAGACTCTGACGTCAGCAGTGGGGGGGGGGGCAACAGCAGCAATAGATGCTCTCACCACAAGAAGCAAAGGCAGAGGGACAAGACCGATGTGCCCCCCCTCCCCACCCCACCCCGACCTTCTCACATCTGGGCCAGCTGGCTGAAGGTGCCACCCAGTCTTCTCCTCCTGTTAGTCCCTTCCTGAAAGGCCTTCACAGATCCACCCAGAGGTGTGTTTGTTCCTTAGTAGGTTCCAGATCTCGTGACATAGACAGTCAAGATTAACCAGCTTCAGATGCTTAGCCCTGAAAATGTTCCTGGGTTGGCAAATGGACCAGCATTTGGGAGAGACAGAAAATGAACTGCATCTCTCTGGTCAGACAAGGCAGCTCTGGGTTTACCTAGGTGTGGTGGCTCTAGTGGCGGGAAGGCGACCCAGGAAGGTTATTGTTATGAGCGATATGAGACTAAAGCCACAGCATCTCTTGCCCTCCCGTGTGTGGGGTCCTCTTCTGGCACCTGCTCTGCACAACTCCAAGAAAGGACTCAAAGGCATTGCCCAGCAGAAAATCTGTGGTTCCTGTCCTGCACCCACCACAGAAACCTACGTCAAATGTATCCTCAGAGGGTCTTTAGTCTCGGTATTTAATTGACTCTAACAAAGCTTCCCTGCTGAGCACTGCAGACACACAAACCCACATTACATAGCAAAAAGTGAGTCATCCCATAGACAAGACCCACCCCACCACCACCGCCGCCATGTCTTTTAAGATAGCTTCTCTATGAAACCCCAGCTAGCCACAAATTCACAATCCTCCTGCCTCCACCTCCTGAGCACCAAGATTGCAGGTGTGTACCCCCTCACCTGCTTTGGAACCCGATTTCACTACTGAAACACTGAGGCCATCTTTTTTAGTTAAATGATCTAAATTATTTGCGATGGTTATATAATAGCTATTCCATGAACAGTTCATAATTTACTAAACCTGGTATTGGACATCAAAAGTGAGTCATAGGGATGTTTTGTTTTTGCTATCCCAAACACACTTTGAGAAGTATGGAGGATATCAAATAGTTTTCACATATCTGTAACTATTCCAAGAATATGCAGAAATGAAAAAGTCAAATATATTGTGCCTGGATTCCAGCTAGTCTGAAAATCTAAAGCAAAACAAAACCTTCGGCGATTATTTCTTTGAGAAGAATGCTTTCTCAGCCTTTTGATTTACTAGGGGGAGACTTTATCCATACTTATTTCTCAAAGATCTGGTACAGTATTTGTAATATTAATAATGTATTATTAATAATGTAATATTAATAATGATAAATAACCTATGGGAGACCTCTTTTAAATAAACACACTTGGAAAGGTAAATACTGCTTAGTAGTTTATTAAGTCTAATAGGCACAATTTTGGGTTAAAATTTAAAAACACCAAGTGAGTTCACAGCCTACACATTTCTTTTTCTTGCCAACGCAATTGGAAACAGGGGCATTCCTGCAGTTCCTGGGCCCTGTTTATAAACCCCACTAAAGTCAGAAGCAATTTATAACTCTAAGTTCTGTGCAATACAGCTGTGTATCCATCTGGCCCTGGTGCTTTATTACCTGAAATGTCATTCGGGGTACTTTTCAAACACTCCTTTTCATATTCCAAGCTTATTTAATTTCCCTCTGCGTCTGGGCACAATAATTCCCAACCCACAAAATAAATCCCATAATCCTACCCACTGTCTCCATTCCAGGAATTATCTGTATATGCCCTATGAGTCAATGAGGACATTTCAAAAGGATTTTTCTTAAATTCTACTTAGAAATTATTTATCCTGTCTATGAACCCAACTTTCACAAATATTAAAAATTGGCTTTTATCTCAGACAGGAATACGCCTTTTTGAATTATAGATCTATCTACAAAGAAGTTGTTGGTGTCCTCCAATGGAGACTGTTTCTAGGGGGTTACTCATCCCTCTCAAGCGGAAACACGAATACATCAATTTGGTAAGCACGTGGTGTGAAGGTCTAGACTTGACTTTACAGGCTCCATCTCAGGGAAAGGGCCACCATCTCAGACCACCTGCTGTACTCAGTTCCAGGAAGGACCTCAGGGATGTGCCATAACAACTTGAAGGGATACAGAACATATCCTACTGCAGACATTTTGTCTGCAGTTTATGGCCCTTGAAGATATCTAGATAATCCTGCTGAGCTGCCCAGATAATCCTGCTCAGCGGGTTGTGGTTCCCCGCCAAAAGTCTAACCCAATGGTTTCAAACGTGGTTTTGTACCCAAAGTCTAGACCAATAGTTTCAAAAACTCACCTTGCCCCATATCCCTTCTACCCAATCCCAAGTTGCCAATTCCCAGTTTGCGGTTTTTCCCTATAAAAACTCTACACCTGGGCTCTCGGCTGCCACATTTCCTTCCATCTGCCGTGTGGTGGCCCAGGTTGACCTGACAATAAAAGGACCCTTATATGTGCTTGTATCAGAAGCCAGCTTCTTGGTGGTCTCTGGAGGTTTCGAGAAACGGGTACAACAGTGGCTGGCGTCCTTTGACTTTGGGCCTCTGGATAAAAAGGAAATAGTGGTTGCCTACGCTGGAGTCCAACAATGCCGCTAGCTTCTGGAAAGACTACAAGTTCCCAGCCACAGCCGCCAGGTACCTGCTGCGGTTAGTTGTCACAGTAGCCGGTCATGGCGGCCTTTGGTCCAGGGTTGGCTCTTTAAGACCCTCTTTGGACGGCTCTCACCACCCCCACACTCCACTGTGTCTGAGACATGAGGGGACAACTGTGAGAGAGGCCAGGGGAGAAATGACTTTTAACGACTTGTGTACGTTGAAGATAACCTCATGGCCACTATGAGTGTCAAAAGGCGTACTCGAAACGTATCATTAGCCGGACATTGAACCCAAGTAAAGTCTGAGCTGAGAGCACTAATGACCTTGGAGATGCATCAGGACTGGGTGAAAGGAAGTTTGAGATCAGGCCCCTCTACCATTCGTATCTCCAGCAAGCAAAGCAAGGGCGCATAACTTCTCCTGGGGAGACTCGAACACACACAGTGAACATCTCACCAGTGCCCTTTATAAGGCCTGAGTGACAGGTTATTTACAAAAGCATGGTGACACACAGCAGCTGCATCACCCCAGCATGGGTGACGCTCAGGAAAGCTGCACCCTTGGAGTTCCAGGACAACTTGCTCAGCCAGAGTCTCTGTTTGCATCTTATCTACCTGGAGGGCAGGCCTCCTGAGGCTGGTAGCTCTCTCAGTTTCGGGAACCTGCTGAGTTTTGTTAGCTTCCGGAATCCTGTGAGCCTCCTCCCTCCAGGAGGCAATGCTCCAGGTCAGAGACTTGGCTACACTATGCCAAGTTACCATTTTTCATGATACCTAGGAAAATGGATAACCAGAATAATCACCACATAAAAGCCTAGAGGAGACAAAGGTGTGAATGGGGTGCTTCCTATAGCTGTAGGGTAACATATAGCTCACCCTAAAGTAAACCTTTGCTGCAAATTAGAGCCACCTACTTAAGATTTGTGATACTTTTCTTTCTTTTCTTTTTTTCCTGAGACAGGGTTTCTCTGTGTAGCCCTGGCTGTCCTGGAACTCACTCAGTAGCCCAGGCTGACCTAGAACTCACAGACACCCGCCTGCCTCTGCCTTCTGAATGTGTGCCACCACTGGTGATAGTTTTCTTAATCCACAAGGAAAAGTCATTTGAAGGGCCTAAATGCTCTGCAGTGTGCTCTTCAATCAAAAGCAGTTAACAAGAGCTAATAATGTCTATCCTTACTTACTCAAGACTTAGTGGCCCACAGTCCTGAGATAGCACAGGTAACATTTGATTGACTAGCTGAGCTACAAGGATGGGTTAAATAGTGTCAGTCTATAAGGTCTGCCTCCCAATTGTCTTTTTTTTTTTAGATTTATTTATTTATTATGTATACAGAAGAGGGCGCCAGATCTCATTACAGATGGTTGTGAGCCACCACGTGGTTGCTGGGAATTGAACTCAGGACCTTTGGAAGAGCAGTCGGTGCTCTTAACCTCTGAGCCATCTCTCCAGCCCCCCAATTGTCTTTTGAACAAAACACTGTCATATTGGTCCTCACATCCTTAGGTCAATGCTGGGCACATGAAAAATATTAAACTCACAACCTAAAACTACGGCAGTTTTAAGCAGTGAAAAGTCTCCAAGAGGAAGAAGATAGATGTCTTTCAAGTTTGTTTTCAACTCAGCATTAATTTTTGAGAACATCAAAGATATCATAGAAGAAGTACATTCCACACAGTATTCTACTTGCTTATTAACTTTCTTCTTAATTGTGTGTGATGTCAAATTCTTGGCTAAGAAAAGTTGTGGTGTGGGCAGTGGTGGCGCACACCTTTAACCCCAGCACTTGGGAAGCAGAGCCAGGTGGAGCTCCGTGAGTTCAAGACCAGCCTGGCCTACATAGTGAGTTTCAGGACAGCCAGAGAGATACAGAGAGACCCTTTCTTGAGAGAAAAGGATAAGGGAGTAAAGGGGTAAGGGGGGGAGGGAGGGGGGAGGGGAGGGAGGGGAGGGGGGAGGGAAGCTGCTGTGGTATACTACACAGAATAAGCACCACATCTTACCATGTCTAGGGTTCCTCTCCAGAACTCATGGGTCACCATTATGTTTTCCCTGGATATTTATTGTGTTGACTTCAAACTTTACTTCTTGCCTGAGGGGGATGCAATGGGCCTTAGAAGCCATCAGCTACCACCCTTGCAGGTAGTGCAGTGTCTGTGTGAATATTTACCCAGACCTGACAGGGTCTAAAGAGTCACTGTGGTTGCCCATGACAACAGGAAGCCTTAATGACCAGGTGGACTTGGTGGGCTTCAGACACACAGAAAGAAAGGAAGGGCTACTGAGGCACAGTCACCTGAACACCTCGCTTCCACGGCCTCCTAAACTTTGAACACACGTGGGCTCTGAACATGCGTGAATCATTTGCAATTCTAAGCCAATGTCTTTCTTTGCCCCCAGCTGACATCTGTGTGCTCTTGGTTTTGTCGTTTTGGTGGGTGCTGTGCCACACATTCAGAGCACGGGCTCCTAGCAACAAGGAGCATGAGAGCCACACATTCAGAGCACAGGCTCCTAGCAACAAGAGCATGAGAGCCACACATTCAGAGCACAGGCTCCTAGCAACAAGAGCATGAGAACACAGCAGGACAAGGGCCGTGGCTTGCCTCGTGTTCAGTATACTTCCCCCTGCAGAAGATGCTAAGCTAGAAGACCAGGCCCTAGAGAAAGGCTCCCTTCAGGCCACTGGTAAGCGGGTCCTGCAGGACTGCCACCTTCCCATGGCTTAACTGCAGCCCAGGTTAGGATTCCCGTGATGGATGGAGGCGTGCGCGGTGCTGGCCATCCGCGGTTTCACAGCCCTTCTCACCGTGTGCCCTGTGTTACCTTTCAGTTTTTCTTTTCTTCTTCCTTCTTACCTTCCTACCCTCCTTCTCATCCTGCCATGATCCTTCACACCTCTTCACCTGGAATTCTCAAAACCTCTGCAGGTATTTCTTGCCTCTATCCGTAGCAATCATGCCTGCCGTCACAGCTTCGGAGCCCAGTTTCTTGCCTTTTCTCAGAATACTCCCAGCAGGGATTTTGAATTAGATCCGTTTCCTGTCATCTGCTCTCTGGTGGCTGCCCGTCCACACACCCGGTTAATTTGCATCAAGCCATACGATCCTCCCCTGTACTCTGACACCATGACTTTAAAAATAGCATGGCTAATAATCACCCTCGCTGACAGCTCTGGAACGGGGGCCATCAACGACAGTGTCATCTCTGTGGAAGGTTAAAGATGGAAGTGCCCCCCCCCTGTGTAGGAGAGGAATGGCTGTACCAGGCGGGGCTCTCTCTAGCCCAGTGGTTCTCAACCTTCCTAAGGCTGCGATCCTTTAATACAGTTTCTTGTGTTGTGCCAACCCCCAACCATAAACTATTCCATTGCTACTTCATAACTATAATTTTGCTACTGTTGTACATCATAATGTAAATACCTGATATGCAGGATAATTGATATGTGACCCCAAAGGGGTCACAAGCCACACGTTGAAAACCATTGCTCTAGAGGACCAGAATGGATAGAATGAAAATATATTAAAAGGGGATATGGCTAACAGGGCGTGTGGTCTGCGTAGTCTGACAATGGAGAGGCTGAGAATCCAATAGTTGTTCAGTCCACAAAGCCTGAGGGCTCAGCTATCCCAATCTGGCATGGAAAGCCTGGAGGATTCTGGGAGGGCTGCTAGTCCTTCAGTCGGTGTTAGAATCCAGATGTAGGTTCTAACATCAGTGAAGAACAGAGGGTCTTGCTAGTGAGAGTGAGAGCAACAGGCACAAAGCAAAATTTCCTTCTTCCGTGTCATTTACCTGGACTGCCCCCTGCCCAAACATGCTGCCCACATTTAAGGTGATTCTACTTCCAAGAATCTGAACAAGAAAATCCCTCAGAAGAATGCCTAAGAGCTTGCGTTTTAGTTGATTTCAGGTAAAGTCAATCTGACATCCAAGATTAGCCATCACAGTAGTCAACATAGGCTTAGTACACAGTCAAGTTTCTAAAAATCAGGAGCAATAAAGACGGAGATAGATTGGTCAGGAGAGAAAAGAATGTAAAAAACAAGAGGTCAGAAGCCGTGGAAGAGAGGCAGGGAAATCAGTGGAGAGTGTGACTTGATCAACAGGCTACTTTGGTTCTACCTTTCTTTGAGCTTAAATTATTTATGTTTCGTTGTTGTTTGTTTGTTTGTTTGAAGTGAGACCCAGGGGTGGAGAGCTGGTTCAATGGTTAAGAGCACTTGTTCCTGCAGAAGACCTGGCTTTCATTCCTAGTAACCACATGGCAGTTCATAACCATCCATAACTCTAGCACCAGAGGATCTGATGCCTTCTTTTGACTTCTAAGGCACCAGGCAGGCACATGCTACACAGACATACATGGTAGTGAAACACTCGTATGTATAAAATAAACCAATCTAAAAAAAATGTTTAGTGAGTAAATTTTAAAAACTAAAATTCAGAGCCGGGCGTGGTGGCGCACGCCTTTAATCCCAGCACTCGGGAGGCAGAGCCAGGCGGATCTTTGTGAGTTCGAGGCCAGCCTGGGCTACCAAGTGAGCTCCAGGAAAGGCGCAAAGCTACACAGAGAAACCCTGTCTCGAAAAATCAAAAAAAAAAAAAAAAAAAAAAAAAAAAAAAAAAAACTAAAATTCAAACCTAGTAGCATGAATGGTGATTTTATACTTGTGCTCTAATAAATAAAGCTTGCCTGGAGATCAGAGAAAAAAGCAAGCCATTATAAGTAAACAAAGAAGTCAGGCAATGGTAGCACACACTTTTAATCCATTCACTTGGTAGGCAGGGATCTGTCTGGATCTCTGAGTTCAAAGTCACACTGGAAACAGCCAGGTGTGGTGGCACACACCTTAAATTCTAACACTAGTTAACCATGAAGGTCTGGAGGTCTGTACAGACAGGAAATGACAGAGCTGGGCAGGAAGAGGAAGTGATGTAGCTGGACAGAGAGAACAAATCAGATGGCAGAGCAGCAAGGCATGTAGGCGTGGGTAGACAGGAAGTAGCTCGCCTTTGGAAGCTGCAGAGTTGGTGAGGTAAGGTTAGCTGTGGCTTTCCCTACTTCCCTGATCTCTCCGGTTTTCACCCCTATATCTGGCTCCGTGTTTTTTTATTTAAGAAGACCATTTAGAAATTCATCTACAAGCATGGACCTATAATCCCAGGTACTTGTGGGGCTGAGGTAGGAGGATCACAGGTTCAAGACCAGCCTGGGGAACTTCAGGGGAGCCTATCTCAAAATAAAAAGCAGAAAGAGGACTTGGGAACACTTGCCTTGCACGTGGAAGACCCTACATTCAATCTCCAGAAACACACATACAGCAGAAGTCACAGAGGAAATGAGTGATTTCCTAGCTACACAAAACAGTCTTGATTTCTCCTAATTAAAATATTTAACTTTTCTCATGAATCTGAATTTTGCTTCCATTTGCTATAAATTCTTAAATACTTGTGTGTACTGTTTTCCTTATTTCTCTGAAACACTTACCAGCCTCACCAGAGATGGTGTCTCATTTAGACCAGAAGATACTGGATACTCTGCATTAAAGACTCCGCCTTCTGGTAAAAAGACCATAGCCTTCTTTGTGTTTTACTCAGAAAAGTTCTTCACCGCTGCTAGTTTAAAGTTCAGCTTTTCTGTCAGATCAGCTCTCCAGTCTTCCCAACTCACACCGCCAGACATAGGAAGCCCCATGTTGCTGACCTCCTCCCAGAAATCAGAGCCTGAAAGCCAAGAGGCACCGTAGGCCCTATCTCGTGCCTCACATCCAACTTGGTGTCACTAAATTTGTCCACTTAAATTGTAGATGCATAAATCATAGCCACAACCCAGCTTTTCATGGCTTTCTTATGAACGACTTCATTCCTTTGGTCTAAAATAGAAATGCTTCTTAAGGAGCCCATGTGTTGAGTCTTATCAACATTGGTCTATCACCATTGTTGACAGTTAAGACCAATAGGTATTCTTAACTATTGTGAACGGATTTAGCCACAAATCAATATTGTGTTAGTCCCAAAGTCAACATTCACTTATCCAACAAATACTCCGACTAAATGTGATGTGTCAGACACTCCACTGGGCAGAAGGAGAAGAGATGTGATTTAAATAGCTCGTGTTTGAAGAGACATACTTTCAAATTAACTATAATTAAATGAAATATGGGCCATAATAAGTGGCTGAGGGCTGGCAAGATGGCAGCTTGCCACCAAGCTTGACAGGCTGAGTTAGGTGCCTGGGACACACAGTGGAAGGGGAGAGCCAACACCTGCAGGTGTCCTCTGACGTGCACACAGGTGACATAGTGTGTGCCTGCCACCTTCCCCGCACTGACACAATACATAAATGTCATTTCAAACCTTTAAAAATAATAAACGGATGAAAAAGAAGTGATAATGAATTCTGTCTCAAGAACAGTAATCAGGATGTAAACCTTCAAAGTTAAGTACCACACCAAAACTGTAAGGGACATAATTTAGTTGCTAGGTTATGTATTGTAATAAAGTGAAATTTTCATTCTACTACATGATTTATATGGAAAATATTATGTGGTTGAATTAATCTTCAATTATTTTCAATCTTTTCATCATCATCCATAAAAATAGTAGCCAGATAGGAAAAAAGGTAAGATTTGGCTTTCCTGAAAGGAAATTGGTAAGACCTACAATTCTCCAAATTCTTTAAGGACAAGGATCAGGAAGCTATCCCTCCCCTACATAATCCCAATAGGATCGGCCCTGATGTGGCACCTGTTCACCCATTCTGCGGCTGGACAGAGGGGCTAGCTAGCAACCGTTCACAAGGATGCAGGTGTGTAAGGAAAATGCACACTGGCTGAAATGGAACAAATCAGTTGAGAATTTTCTGTGGATCAGAGCTGATGGGAAGATCTGTGTAAAACTGGACCCCACAGCAAAAGGACACAGTGTTTTGTCCCTGCAGTGTCCCCGAGAGACTAAAGAAGTTAATGCGCCCTGTGTGCCCTCCCCTGGACCAAGGCCATCTCAGAAGGACAGTGGCCAGCCTGCTCCCCAAATTATTCTTCCCCTACATAATCCCAAGAGGATAAGCTCTTCACTCTTTCAAAGATCATGGCTCCCAGAAAAGCATCATGAGTAATTATTTAGAATCTGTTTTGGAAACAACACTAAAGAGGTGAGAAGGTGCAAGCCTCCTTTATCTGGGCTACTCAGCTGCACCTGAGGCCAACAAACCCGAGCCTCCCCCTTCACCCACGGAGACTGCCGTACCCACCTGGGGAGCCGCGGTACTTCTTTGCAGTGGGAATATGACAATTAATGTAGTGATAGGGAATTTGAATAGAATATAAATTGTGCTGAATCTCACATATGGTGTCCTAAAAATGTCCAAAATGATGTCATCCAGTGGGAGGGGGAAGGGGGGGTGCTGCAATTAGCTGGATGAGGAAGAGGCAGTTGAGAAAACAGATTAATGATGCCTTTGACACAATCAGCCTGAGAGGAATACTGGTTTCCATGGCAACCAAACCACTTAACCTAAATTAACAAAGCTGTTAAGAAAGAAAAACTTAAAAGACGAGGAGGGGAAAAGCCAAAGGATTCTCTTTGGGGAAATTAAATGGCCTGTCCCATCCTCACCTGACAGAGGGGTGTGCATTAACTAGGTGTCCGCAGGGTGTGTATTTTCTTACACTCTCTGGTTCCCAGTAATTAGTGTTCAAAAGCAGTCCAAGGATGTTGAGAAATTGTGGCTAATTAGCACAGATTTCTGATAGAACAGCCTTATTATCCTGATTCAGCCTGAGCTAGGCAGCAAGGAGAGACAAAAGGCCGGCTCTTGCTTTCCCCAAACTTTGTGTAGATGTTCCCACACACCATCCTTGCAATATCTACCCAGAACCCCTTGCTCAGAATCACCCAAGTCATTTGAGATGCTTGGGCATTTTATATGTCGCATAGGGAGACATGGGCCATTCATTCACACTGAGGTTGTGCCACAATGAAATAATACATTATTTCTGAATCATTTAATGTTCCATATGTAAGAAAGGAATCGTGTGTTCCTGGGCCAGATTTGATAGAGAGTAGAACTCCCAGATTTCACTGTGTCTTGGGTGCGTTTGAGACACAGGCTCAAATCAAATGTGCATGGATTAGAGGAGGGCAGGATGAGGCTGAAGCAGTTGATTCTAGTTTGGAATAAGTCACCAATTCTAGCGCTACGCCTTTAACTGTCTCCTGAGCCTGAAGACCAGGGTATGGATAGAAGAGGTCTGTGGACTCCATCCTTACTGCTTCTACTGAAAATATGTCTACTTAGAGATATTCTGCTAACAACTCAAGTGAGAAAAAGAAAAAGAAAGAACCGTGCTAATACAATTCAGCCTCTCCTATAGGTGATGCAGCCTCCTGGTTTCATGAGATAAAGTGGAAGTACCACATGACACTAAACTATGTTGACCCTTGTTAGTATTTTACACATTATGAAAAACTAAAAATACAGTAGGGCTTTAAAAGCTAGCATTCAAGCGTCTATCAGGTTAAATTTTAGTAATCTGAAAGGTGGGAAGCATGCACATTGATATTATTTTATATTTTTATTTTTCTGTGTGTGGTGGGGGTAGGGTGTGTGTGCATGTTGGTGTGCTGTGGGACAGAGTATGTGCCAGTGGAGGCCAGAGGGGGATGGAGAGTTTTCTCAAGTCTTCTTACACCTTGTTTTTGTTTATTATGGCTCTTTTTCCTATTCTTTCACAATGTAAGTGTGTACAATGTACTTTGATCACATTCTCCATTATCTTCTCTTTCCCCCTTTCTGAACCTCTTCCCAATAAAACTCATTCCTATTTTCATGTCACGTGTGTGTGCATGCATATGAGAGAGAGAGAGAGAGAGAGAGAGAGAGAGAGAGAGAGAGAGAGAGAGAGAGAGCGCATTCATGTGTGCGTGTTCTCTTCCTTCCTTCCCCTGCAGACTCCACTCGTTTCCTGAGACAAGGACTCTCATTGGCCTGGAGCTGGCCAACTGGGCAAGGGTGGCTGGCCAGCAAGTCCTCATCTTTCTGCCTCCCAGCATGCTTACAGGCGTTCACCTCTACACCTAGCATTTTTTTAAATTATATGTGTATGGGTGCTTTGCATGCACTTATGTCTGTCTGTGCACCACATATGTGCCTGGTGCCTGTGGAAGACAGAAGAGGGCATCAAATTGCCTGGGACTAGAGTTTCAGCTGTGAGCCACTCTGGGAGTGCAGGGAATCGAACAGCCCATGCTCTTACCCGATGAGCCATCTCTCCAGCCACCTCCACCCCCACCAGCTTTTTATATTTCCAGAGATGGAAATCAGGT
The DNA here is from genome assembly GCF_049852395.1 of Peromyscus maniculatus bairdii. Taxonomy (NCBI): domain Eukaryota; kingdom Metazoa; phylum Chordata; class Mammalia; order Rodentia; family Cricetidae; genus Peromyscus; species Peromyscus maniculatus. The sequence continues at coordinate 104,040,293 of NC_134853.1, forward strand.
CCCCACACTTTTGTCGGGAGCACTTTACCAACTGAACGATCTCTCCAGTCCTTGAAATGTTTTCTAAATCTGGTGGCACCCAACATCTATACAGACACAGCCTCCTGGTTCCAACACTTTAGTTATAAATCTAGACTCACATTTTGTTTCCAGTTGTTCTGGGAAGGAAACAAACTCACCTTGTCTGCAAAGCAGAGTTCCCATTAGTCTGGTAGAAGAAAGGTCTCCCAGTTGAAATTTTCCTTTTTAGTTTTTGCATGTTGGTAGTGATTTCTATTTCTTATTAATTCATGAATGGTTTTTTTTTTTGAAACAGTCAACAGCATTTATTTTACTCATAATGTTGTACAGCTACCACCTTTGTATGACTTAAAAACATTTTCTATACTTATTAAGTAGTTTCCTCCTATTAAAATCCACCCCAGATCCTGGGACCCACCTGTAGGCAGAAGTTTCTGTCCCACCAGCAACTCCCAAATACCCAGCAGTTGCTTCCCCAATTACTAATTATAATTATAATTATAAATGCTTGAACAGTAGCTCAGGCTTATTACTGACTAGCTCTTATACTTAAATTAACCCATAATTCTTATCTATGTTTAGCCACCTGGCTTGATGCCTTTTTCTCAGTATGGTATTTTTTTTTTCCTTTTATTTTACAATACAATTCAGTTCTACATATCAGCCACGGATTCCCCTGTTCTCCCCCCTCCCACTCCCTCCCCTTACCCCCAGCCCACCTCCCATTCCCACCTCCTCCAGGGCAAAGCCTCCCCCGAGGACTGCGATCAACCTGGTAGACTCAGTCCAGGCAGGTCCAGTCCCCTCCTCCCAGACTGAGCCAAGCGTCCCTGCATAAGCTCCAGGTTTCAAAGAGCCAACTCATGCAATGAGCATGGGACTCCGTCCCAATGCCTAGTTGCCTCCCAAACAGATCAAGCCAATCAACTGTCTCACCTCTTCAGAGGGCCTGATCCAGCTGGGGGCCCCTCAGCCTTTGGTTCATAGTTCATGAATGTTTTATATCACTTTTTTTTCCTACCAGCCTCTGAATTTCTATCAAAGTGCTAAATCTTTATTACTGACACAATAAAGAAAAATATGCCCCCACATTATTACTGTTTAGTTTTATGACATTTCGACATATAAAAGTTGTTCTTTCTATAGTAGAGTCTGCAGCCATTTTTCTTAGAGAAAATAACTTGCATGCAGAGGCCTCACTAGCTCTAGAGAAGTTCACTATTCAAGTGTATCTTACATGGTGTGATGAATTAGTTCACCCAAACTTATTTTGATGGATGACTCTTACTTGATGTTATCTACACGATCAGTCTCTTCGGTGCCTTTTTACAGAGATACAACATTCTGTGGTTTGGATGTGTGGCTGCTAAGCCTGGTCAGCAGTGAGGCCCCATGGAGAGGGGATACCTCTTTAAGAGGTCATGGCTGCAAGAGCTATGATCACAGAGATAGGGCCCTTGGAAGAGATTACTGTAATCCTTGCAGGTCATTACATAAACGACTAAACCTGACCCCATCCCCCACCCCGTGGCCTCTTGCTCCCTTATGCACACACACTCTTTCTGATGCACCGTTTCCCCGTCTGCTTTATCTCCTGATGTAATGCAGCACCATGCTATTTTGACTTTGCAGCCACCAGAATTATGAACCCCAAACCTCTTTTCCTTATAAAGCACTCACGCCTCCAGGATTCTGTGATAGCAACACAAAACAGACTTAGAGTAATGCACAATACATAGAATTTATAATTCAGTGGGTCTTCGTATAGTCACAAATTGTAGAACTGTCACCACCTCCAAAAGAAGCCCAGTGTCTACTGAGTCACACCCCACTCTACTCTCCCGGGTCATCACCTGTACCAGGCTTTTTCTTTTGAGCCACCAACCAGCTCCCAAATCATGACATGGATACTTGCTATTAGTTTTGAATGCTCAGCCTAGTTTAGGCACGTTTCTGGCTCGTTCTTTTAACTTAATCTGTTTCTCCATACCAACCTTATGTCTCAGGGCTTTTTACCTTTTTCTCACTCTCTTGCCATCTTTTGCCCCAGACATGTTTCTCATTCTCTCCTCCTTCTTCTCTTGTCTTTTTGCTTCTCTTCCCGAGCCTAGATGTCTCCTACTTATTCTCTCTTCCTGGCAGCCCCGCCTATCCCTCTCCTGCCTAGCTAACGGCCTTTCAGCTTTTTATTAGACCAATCAGGTGCCTTAGGCAGGCAAGGTGAAACAGATGCAACACATCTTTACATAATTAAACACACATCCTAATCGTTAAACAATTACAGCATAAACAAATGTAACACACCTTTACACAGTTAAAGTAATCTTCTGCGGCATAGACAAATGTAACAGATCTTTGCCGAGCCATAATATTCCACAACAATCACTGAGCTACTTTTCTATTTTGGACATCTCATATCAACCAAATGAGAGCATAGGTGGGCTTCTTGTGTGGCTTCTTTCACTTAGCGTGAGGTTTTCAAGGTCCATCCCTACTGCAGCACAAACTGGTACTTAGCATGTTTTGATTAATTCTGACTGCGTTAGTGCACGTCAGTCCATCCACTCCTCAGCTGATAGTCATTTGGGTTGTTTCTACCTTAAGGCGATCATGCTGTACAAAACAATCACATGAGTTCCCATATAAACATGTGTTTTTAATTCTTGACAGAGACCTTGGAGTGAAACTTCCTTTGTTTCATAGTCTTTTGTCCAGGGACTAGTGTATTCTGTCATCTCTGTGCATTTAATTATTCTTAGATAGAGCTAGGCTTTAGGACTCCTGAATTTGTTTCATTTTTTTCTGTCATTTCTTTTGTATCCAGCAGATTCTTCCAAGGTTGGTAGCTTTATAGTTCATTAGTTCACAGGCAAGATAGCTCTAACTTTCCTAACTTCCCAGTTTTCTTGCTTGCTTATTCCATCCCATCAGTGTTTGATTTCAATTATTTGAGATATTTTATTAGGTTAAGAGAAGATTTCTCATGTTTTATATATTCTATTTATTTACCTTTATATTTATTATTTATTTATTTATTTATTTATTTATTTATTTATTTATTTAGACAGGGTTTCTCTGTGTAGCCCTGGCTGTCTTGGTTTCTGTGTGTAGCCCAGACTGGCCTCAAACTCACAGAGATCCTCCTGCCTCTGCCTCCCAAGTTCTGGGATAAAGGTGTGCACCATCACCACTGCCCGGCACTTTATATATTCTTAATTTAATCTAAACTCAAACTTTAAAAACTAACGCCATAGTATTTACACCTTTGCAACAGCAGCAGAGCAAGTCGAGGAGCTGTCGGAATGAGACATCCCCGCCTCCGCCCCTACTCACAGCAGTTACGGGGATAAAAACAGCACGTGCTGAGCTCCGTAACAGGACTCATGTTCCATCCTCAAACCAGGTCCACAGGAGATTCTGTGTTAAAAAAGACTCGAATGACACCAGTATTTTTATTGCAGGGAAGTGAACTGAGAAAAGGGCACACTATTACCACATTTCCTCTTTGAATTCACAAATGTAGCACGGCCTCTGCTTTCATTCAAAGCTCCTGCATCTCCCACTTAAAGTCTGTGACTTTCCTACATTGAGCTCTCTCATTTCTTGTCCAGGGACTAACTAGACACACTCCACTGCTGGAGAGATGACTATTGGCCTCAGTGGATGAGAACTTACCCAAGAGAAATGCTGAGGGAAAAGGACTCAGGCCAACGGTGGAAGCCAAGCCTATGAAGTAGACACAAGGAGGCACGCGGAAGTAGAGGTGCCTGGGGTCTAGCTCACAAGGAAGGGGCGGACCTGCAGCAGGACGGCCACAGTCTAGCTCAATGGCTCTGATAGTCCTGAAGGCTGTATACGGAACACAAAGTTCTGCTGCACAGAATTCAAATGTCACAGATCTTTTTAAAGTTTTTTTTTTAATTTAGTGTGTGTGTGTGTGTGTGTGTGTGTGTGTGTGTGTGTGTGTGTGTGTGTGTGTGCAGCTGTGGAGGTCAGAGGACAAGTGTCTGGGAGGCAGCTCTTTCCACCTCAGCCACCTTGATGAGCTTGGGTCTCCCGTCTCTGCCATGCTGCTCCCTCAGGGCCAGCTAGCCTGTGAGCTTCCTGGCAATTCTCCTGTCTCTGCCTCCCACACTCACATAGAGTAGTGGGGTTACAAGTGCAGGTCACTGCAGCTAGCTTTCTGTGGGTTCCAGGATCAAATTCAGGTTCTCGGGCTTAGTGGCTAACACATTGATCCATGGAGCCATCTTGCTGGCCCAGCACAGGAGATTCTAAAGTAATGTTGCCATGATCTTCCCGGATGAATCCAACCCTCCTCTGGCTAAGAAGTTAGCCTCCTGGCCTGATGGTGTAACATCTTGCTCCATGGCCAGATCTAAGACCCCACAGTCAGAGAGGAGGCCCAGGCTAGAAAAAAACAGTGCATAAGCATTAACCTTTGAGTGGTCTCAATGGGAGCACAGACTCACCTTACACACTTATGCTAGAGACTGGTCCCAGAGCCACCAGCATCACCAGAGGAGACCGCAGGTCCCATAGGAGGACACCCCTCAACCATGCCTTCTTCATCTGCCCATCAGACACTATGAGAAACCACACCTGATGATAGATGCCACCAGGGGCTCTGGAGGGGAGCTGGCTAGCCCATTCACCGTAAACGTCCCAATTCCCTTACAACAGCCTACCCACTCTCTTCCCTCAGAGTTGCTTCCAAAATGCACATTGAAAAGGTGTTTCTATGCCGGGCGGTGGTGGCGCACGCCTTTAATCCCAGCACACGGGAGGCAGAGGCAGGCGGATCTCTGTGAGTTCGAGGCCAGCCTGGGCTACCAAGTGAGTTCCAGGAAAGGCCCAAAGCTACACAGAGAAACCCTGTCTAGAAAAACCAAAAAAAAAAAAAAGAAAGAAAAAGAGAGAGAGAGAGAGAGAGAGAGAGAAAGGAAGGAAGGAAGGAAGGAAGGAAGGAAGGAAGGAAGGAAGGAAGGAAGGAAGAAAGGAAGAAAGAAGGAAGAAAGGAAGAAAGAAGGAAGAAAGGAAGAAAGAAGGAAGAAAGGAAGAAAGGAAGAAAGAAGGAAGGAAGGAAGAAAGGAAGGAAGGAAGGAAGGAAGGAAGGAAGAAAGGAAGGAAGGAAGGAAGGAAGGAAGGAAGGAAGGAAGAAAGAAAGAAAGAAAGAAAGAAAGAAAGAAAGAAAGAAAGAAAGAAAGAAAGAAAGAAAGAAAGAAAGAAAGAAAGAAAGAAAGAAAGAAAGAAAGAAAGAAAAGGTGTTTCTAAAAGGACTTCTGGGGCTGGAGAGATGGCTCAATAGTTAAGAGCACCCACTGCTCTTCCTGAGGACCCTGGTTCATTTCCCAGCACCTGCGTGGCAGCTCACAACTGTCGTCTACAATTCCAGTTCCAGAGAATTCCATGCCCTCTTCTGACCTCCTTGGCAATCAAGCATGTGGTCACATATATACATGAGGTCAAAATACTCATACAAAAATTAAAATAAATTGAATTATTTAAAAAGGAAAAACTAGGACTTCTAATACCAAATAAGGTGCCAGAATCCACTGAAACGACCCACACACCTTAGATGCTCGTCATGGCCTCTCACCCTGCAGGGACTGTGGCTTTTATGCAGATGCCACCACAGCCCCATCCCTCCTGTCACACCAACTGCCCAGGTGACCTGAATAAAATTACCCAAGTACACTATCTCAGACAGACTTACCCAGAAATATCCTCGAGGGCTCACACCTCCAGCTTTTTGGGTATAGCAAACTGTTTTTGAGCCGAGGAGGCTGGAATACATTGGAGGTGCACTTAATCCTATACATCCAACCCCACGTCCTGCTGCTGAGCTTTCCTAAAATGAAAAGTGTTATTGGTTTATATTTACTCTTTAGCTCTTTGGGGGCCCACCACTCAGCTCCCCAGTAAATCACATGGAGTCTTAGTCTTACTTATGAATGGCTGTCCTTAGCTTGGCTTGTTTCTAGCCAGCTTTTCTTAAATTATCTCATCTACCCTTTGCCTCTGAGCTTTTACCTTTCTCTAGTCTGTATACCTTTCTTTACTTCTTACTCCGTGGCTGGACCCTTGCATTCTTCTCTCCTCCTTTTCTCATTCCCCTCTTCTCTTTTTCTCCTTCTATTTATGATTTCTGCCTGCCAGCCCTGCCTACTCTCTTTCCTGCTTTGCTATTGGCCCTTCAGTTCTTTATTAGACCATGAGGTGTTTCAGGCAGGCAAAGCAACACAGCTTCACAGAGTTAAACAAATGCAACATAAAAGAATGCACCACATCTTTGCACCATTAAACAAATGTCCCACAGCATGACCAAAAGTAACCCATCTTCAACTAACACTCCAGAAAGGGTTAACAGGGAACCAGCTGCAGGCTCATGGGTCCCTACTGCTTCTGTTCCAGACATAAACTCAGCCAGACATCCTAGGAGGGGATTTGGAGGCACACAGGAAGCAGAACCCATTTCTCTGCAGCTGCAGGTACTCTTTTCCCTTCAGGGTTCGTGAACCTCAAAGAGGAGGTGGAATGTCCTTACAGTAATCTCATTTTGAGTATCTGTGTTTTCTTTTATAAGTGGCTATTTTCATCCTTGTGATTATGTATATTTGCTTATACATGTATAGTTTTGTTTAAGTAGATATATGTTCAATCATGGTCAGTATATTTCAACAATTTACCACAGCAAAACAAAACATCACAGAAAAGGAAAAAGCATTTACTTGGTCAGTGTAACAAAAAACAAACAAGAAAAAATCTCAACTGTTCACAACCAACATGAACTGAGGTCCGAGCCTACCAACTGGAGTATAGAATGAATGGCTTCAGAAACTCTCCAAGTGAATGTAGAACACCTCCTACATGTGAGTGGCAGGACAATGTCTAGTGCAGACTCCCTCAGTTATGTTGAATCCAAAGACACTCAACAAAACGAGTGAGCAAGTCACAACCCAGAGAGAAGCGGAAGCTCTGGGAGACTTCGGACAGCAGCTTGGAGGCTCAACCTCCTGCTAATCGCCAGCTCAAATGTGAGCGGCCAATGCCGTGCTGGAGCAACACATCTCACAAAGACAGGAACAGGGGCAGCCTTTGCTTCCTCTCCACATCCTCCCCACGGAAGTGCCGCTGCCAGAAGAGCTAAGGCAGCTGGAGCACCCCGGGATTGTCAGGGGGATGCGAGGTGGTGCGCTGTGAGCAGAGGGGAAGAGGCACCGGGTGGTTGCTGGCTGATTGCTACAGGACATCTGGAAGAGGAAATTTGCTGGCCTTCGAACAGGAGCTGTTTTGGTTTTTGTTTGTTTGTTTGTTTGGTTTTTTTTTTTTTTTGAGTTGTTTTATAGAACTTTTCATTGTAGGGCAAAAGATTGCTCAAATAAGTCAGAAAACCAAGTCTATTATGAAATGGGTGAGAAAGGAATAAGGTAAAGTCACATCTGTTACAATATCTAAGATCTGGACCAATTTCAGGCATCATTTTTAAGAGAAGTGCAATCGAATGTTCTGAGAAAATGACGATAGAGGCTTTCGGGAAGGAAGACCAGAGAGGCTATGGGGAAGGAAGACAAGAGAGGCTATGGCAAAGGAAGACAAGAGAGGATATGGGGAAGGAAAGTTAATCTGGTGAAGTAAGCAGGTCTACCTTCCCATCTCCTCCCTCGAGTTCAAAACCAAAATGAAGTACACAATCCAGGGACACATCTGGCTCACAGGAACCTTCTCTTGTTCTGATCATCACGAACCCAAATGAGCTACCCTATAGCTCTCACCTTGTCATGTGCATCCCCATGAGCTGGACATTTGAAAACCATAAATATGCACACCAAGAAATTGTGTTCACCCAGCCTCAGCTTGCCATTCTCTGATGAATTAGGGAACATGGGGCTTTAACATCCAGTTTTGAAAATTTGTGCTCCTCTGTTGGGAGCTAGACTGATCCAAGGCTTTCTCAGAGGTCTTGATGAAAGAACAGAAGAAATATAGTTCTGTGTCCTTACTTAAGGGCCAATTTGAAAAGGCTGAGTCTGGGGCTGGGGCCTTGAAGGACTTGAGGTTTAGGTTCCTGGGAAGTTGGTTTTTTCCCGTGAAGGGCTGTGGTTACCAGTCCTAAGGCAGCTAGCTGTGTCTGGGGAATCCTGGGTTCTCTTTGTCAATATTGTTTGATTTAGCTTTCTGCTGACCTTGGCCCACTCTCCCCCTATAAACAGTATAGAAGATAATATACTTTTTTTTTTCCAAGACAGGGTTTCTCTGTATAGCCCTAGCTGTCCGGGAATTCACTCTGTAGACCAAGCTGGTCTTGAACTCAGGGTCCACCTGCCGCTGCTTCCCAAGCACTGGGATTAAAAGCATGTGCCACCACCACCTGGCTGATGCAATGCTTCTTAATGAACTTGCTTGGCATAAGCCATCAGCTTATGCAAAACCTCCTGGTCCCATGTTTTGTCATTGTCTTCTTTATTTCTCATCCCAGTCCTCCCCCTCACCCCTCCCCTCTTGAGACCATTTTTCCTGAAGGTTTTGGGTCACTTCTCCGTCACCCATACTCGACCCAATGAACATACAGTCTAGACATTAATCAAAATCGTGGGCACTCACTATTTCTTATGTGCACGTGTAAACTAAGTCTAAGGGCATAGAGTTCTTGTAGAGAGGAAGAGGTCATTTTGGCAGCACACAGAGGTGCACCAACAGGAAACCGTCTCTCTGCCACCGCCACCGCCTCCTTGGATGCTTAGGTAGCAACGAAGTCCAAAGATGCCTTTGATGCATTATTCTTCCTCTCTACCCATCCCCTTAAAAAAAAAAAAAAAAAGAAAAACGAGGGACATTTTTAAGATGGGAAATCTGAGAACTACTACACTAAGCCACACTGCGGCCAGTCCTCCGGACACTGATTGCCAACAGCTAAGGAATAGCGTTTGGTCCTGGTGATGAACAACTCTGGTGAATGTGGCTAAAAGATCACCATACCAAACACTCCATCTTTGTCCCATGAATAACCCAGGACTTCCCAGATATTTTCTCCCCCTTCTGCTCCTCTTTCTCCTCCCCCTCTTCCTTCTTCTCCTTTTCTCCTCCTTTTCCTTTGAGATAAGGTCTCACTTCGTAGCAGGCCGGCCCCAAATTATAATTATTCTGCCTCAGCCTTCTGACTATTAGAATTACAGGTGTGAACCCCGTGCCCAGCCCCTTCCTTCATAAGCATGAGTCCTACATCTTTTCCAAGGGATACGGTTTCACTAACAGAAGAGATCATATAGCTCTGTGGTGGTTCGAATGAGGAATACCCCCCACACACACCTTAGGTTCATGTATTTGAACACTTGGTCCCCAGTGGGTGACACTATTGGAGAGGTCAGAGAACCTTTAGAAGACAGCCTTGCTGAAGGAATTTCATCACTGGAGGCAGGCTCAGAGGGTTTATAGTCCTGTTCTCTTACCGCTTCCCATGGATGAAAATGTGACCAGTCTTCTTCAGCCCCTGTCACCACGCCATGCCTTCCCTGAGATAAAATAAACCCTTTCTTTCCTGACTTGTTTTTGGTCCTGGTGTTTTATTACAGCAACAGACAATTAACTGATACAAGGCCCCGTCCACTCAAGCCTCCATCTTTTCTGACAGTATGTCACCCATGCGGTAAACCTTCCCAGATGTGACCTTCGGAGGGTCACCTGGGAAGAGTGTTGAAGGAACGTGTCTTGTTCCTGCTGGATAAAAGCTGTGTCTAAATCTCAGGCAATGACCAGGGGAAACTAAAAGAATCTCCAAGCTCTTAAATGTCCAAACAGACACATTTCCTCGGAGACTGACGAGCATCATAAACGTTTGCATGCTCCTCAGTTGTGCCTGCCTTGTAAGAGAACTATGTAATGAGGGAAGGAAATGGGGAATAGAAGAAGCTCTGTTCAAGCATTATACAGCCATCACTTAAAAACACGTACTTTCCTAGAATAAGGAGTCTAACTCTTTGGAAAAGCCATGCCATGGACAGGTGAAAGAGGTTTAGTTCCACCCCTGCATTTTACCCAGAGTCGGCCAAACATATTCTTTTGAAAAATTAAGATTTACCATTTGATAAGGACAGATCTGGAAACAGGACTTTAAACTAAAGAAGAACATGGTCTCTGTATCATTTAAGTGCCTTGGGCTCTCTTTAAAGTCATTCATGGTATGCTCACACAAATCATTGCTAAGTGAAATAAAGGAAAAAATAAAATCAAAGTTCGCAGGACTAGAATGAATTCTTCCTGTTTCCCATTTAATATTTGGGTTAGAAACAATTCTTGGAAATGATCACAAAGGCAGAAATTACTGACTTAATTCTAAATAGATTTGTGGTCATTCCTTTAATGTTAATTTTGGCATGCTGGCTGTGGCAGTAACATGCTGGCTGTGGCGGTGACATGCTCACTGTTGATATAACTGGTTGCTCAGTAAACAAGATTCCCGACAGTTTGCTCCATTCTACTCCAAAGACAACCTGAGGCTTTGAAAGTGGGCCTAAAAATGCATATGAATCTTCCCCTGCAGCTGCTTCTGGTTCAACTTCACCAAACTCACTCACTTAAGATGTGAGATTTTATGCAAGGTTCCCCTTTAAAGCTCAAGTGACTCTGAATCTTAGAGATACATGGGAGTCTTCAAAACCTCAGACAAAGGCCCTACACGTTTTATCAACAGACCCTGTATACGTGTGGCCTTGGTACTATTCACATGCTTTATTTTATCCAATCCAACAGGCTTGATTTGGCCTTCAGAGCACACAGAATACATAATTAAGCCCAGGTCCTAATGACAGGCACTTCTGAGGTTTTCCTGCATCTCCTGTCACATGATTTTCTTTTCTTCTATTACAATTGGGCAGTGGGGGAGGGGCTGCTGGTGGAATGCTGTCCTACTTTGCTTATAGGATGTTAAACCCATAGAACTAAGATTTGTCCTCAGAAGACCAATGAAAACATCAACTGCTTTTCAAACTTGATAGTTGCTGCTTCCAAAAATATATATATATAGCTTTATGCAAATACTAAATTAAAAACAAACACCCCTGTACGCACAGAGAATTGCTGTTATCTCATATCCACATTTCGGAATTCAGCGGTCCTGAGCGGACAGCGGGAAATGTAGCAACATCCCTGGAGGCCAGGCCCACAGATCCAAAACCATGGGACACAGAGCTCCTCTGGGTCCCCACCAAGGGTCTGAGGAGCCTTAGATGCCTCCCTCACCAAAGGCCAATTTCTGAAGGGGCGGAAGATGACGCAGGGGAGAGCGGGGACTGCAAGACAGCTTTGATGGAGTAGTCCCGGTTAGGGTTTCTATGGCCGTGATGAAACACCACGACCAAAAAGCAAGCTGGAGAGCAAAGGGTTTATTGGCTTACACTTGCACATTGTAGTCCTTCACTGAAGGAAGTCAGGACAGGAACCTGGAGGCAGGAGCTGATGCAGAGACCATGGAGGGGTGCTGCTTACTGGCTTGCTCCCCATGCCTTACTCAGCCTGCTTTTTTATAGAGCATAGGACCACCAGCCTAAGGATGGTCCTTCCCCATCAATCACTAATTAAGAAAATGCCTTATGGCTGGATCTCATGGAGGCATTCTTTCAATTGAGGCTCCCCCTTTTAGATAACTCTAATGTGCTAAGTTGACCTAAGACAGCCAGCACAGGGTATCACTTAAGAAAACAGTAGTCTCAAGGACTGCTTATCTGAAGCTCTCCTATCTATTTAAGGAGGGATAGAAAGACACCCAGGCCATGTGTCTGCAGCAGGCAATGGTAACATGTCTGTTCAGACTTGCCTTAGCTGTGCCCCGCAGCTCCTGATGGGAAGCAATTTAAATATAAGTTCTTGACTCCAGAAGCTCAACTGTGTGGACAGTGGTCACACTTGATAGGCTAATCTGTTACCGAGCACCACTTATATATTTCAAATGGACAGAAAATAGCATTGTAAGCAGCACCTTAGGATATACTTACTGCCTTTGAATGGGAGCCTTCTTCCTAGTATCAGAAATCTGTAAGATGTATTGAGAAAATTTACTACTGTGGGAAATGAAAAGTGATGAGATCCGGTGGGGGAGGCCTCTGGCTGATTAATTGCTGTCACACTGTCCTTCCAGTGACTTGAGGAGCTTGTGTTCTCTTTCAACATAATGAAGCCCTTCCGGGATGAGCCTGACGCTGTAGGAATGCAGCCACCCCACCATCACTGACACGGTTCTTGGGTTCACTCCCCACCACTCCACTGAAACTATTAACACTGTTCGTATTCATTTGTTACAAATTTTACCAAGAGATTGCCTCAGGATATTTAAATCCACACTGTTTTAAGGATGCATTTGATTTTCATAACTGTTCCTGGAGGCCCAGTTATTCCTTCCCTATCTTGTGGCATGGCCTTTTTCACCCCAGCTAACCACGCCCTCTCCTACTCCCTTCTAGCTTGTGTCCAGTTCAACACTGGGGAGGAACTTCCACTCCTGCGTCTGTGGCAGCTGCCCCTGGAGCTGCTGTAGGAAGCCTGGACCCTGGTCATCACCAGGTTTTTAATGCCACATTATTGAGGGTTCCCAAACTCCTCTCCCAAATTCCAGAGTCATTTACATGCTTGCCTTCACAAACTCAAGCTATAACCGACTTTTGATGTGCGAACAAGCTCTCCTGGAAAGAACCAGCTGACTGCGTAGAACATTGGGGATGTGGAGAGGCTGGGTGTTGTAAGGACAAAGTCTGATTATAATTTGTCTGGGGCCATCTTTAGCTCCCTAACATCCTAACAGATTAAAAAATATCCTTTGAAATAAATTAAAAGCAACACAGTTTTCCAATCAAAGGGCTCAGTGCGTTGTCAGTCAGCATCTGAGGCCTAGGGCAGAGTTCTCCCCATCTCCCCATAACCCGCCTACCTGATGGATCCACCAGTGTATTTGAAAAGTGCCTTGACTTATAACTGACTTTCTTTGTTCTGTTGCTATAGAAAGTTCATAAAATTGCTACCTCATTGGAACATGGAATTTGGGGTAACTAAATGCGTGCTCCTGGGCAATGGTCACTCACATCTGGCTCCAGAATAAATTATTGCTTTCCCTTTGAGATGAGAGCTGTGTTTTTATGCAGACAGAGCTAAGTTTGTTGTTGGGCATCTCTCTCATCTTGGCCAAAATCACTCCATCTTTCCAGTTTTCAGGCCCAAACAACAGATGCCACACTCTGATGGGTGCTGGTGGTCATTACTTCTTGGCTAGATTTTAGTCATTGGTTCTAATCCTCCAGCTCTGCCCCTGTCCACAAACCTAACAGGGCACCCAGAACAGCCTTTCCTAACCACTATCGGCTCATGCCCTTCACTTGCTGAAAACAAATGGCTCCTTGCTGCAAAGTAAGAGTTCTTAAAATGGCCCCATTATAATACCCGTGTGTCTCCTGCTCATCATTGTGAGCATCCTCCACAGGGCTTTTCTAGTCCTGCTTTTCTCTATTCCTCCAAGAAGGCATTGACTAGCTTTGCTCCAGACCATCTTTTCTAAAGTGTTCAGATCCTGATCAGCTTTCATGATAAAAGTAAAATATTTTCCCCCTCCTGAGCACAATTCTGATGTATTTCCTATGCAGTGTTGTTAGGATTCTGCCACTCTTCCAGCTGCATGACCACTCGTGTGCAGTTCAGTAGCTAAGAAAGGGGTCTTGCGCCTTACTTCATCCATTCCTGGGTGATTATGTAATGCACGAGGTGTGGCCATGCGATCTGCGCATGCGTGGCGTAGCTCCATAAGCCCATCTGCTCATGTGCAGGGGAATCCTTAAAAAGCTGGACACAGACTCCTCCCCTCTCCTTCTGCCCCCACCCCCACCCCACTCTCTCTCCTGCACATGTCTCTGCCCAGGCCTGGCCACGCTCTCTTCTGTAGCTTCCCTTCCTCCTAATAAAGCTCTAATACTGGGTTTTGTCCTGTCTCAAACCTAAACCAACAAGTGTGACAAAGATAATGTCTCTCTCACAAAGGACAAAGAAGTTTGCTTGCTATCCACATAAAGCATTCAGGCTCCCTGAGTTTGGGGTTACTCAGCTATGACAGAAATCCACTGGGGATGCAGCAGCCACCTGGTCCCTCTGGCGTCACCCACTGGATGGAGGGCGGAGGGAAGCGCATGCGGCAAACCGGTAGGTAGCACATGAGAAACGGCGTGTTTTTCTTAACTCTGGAGTATCTTGCATTCTGCCGGAATCCACCCACACTGCAGGCTAAATTTGCGAACAAGATGGGTTGAGTCTCAGCTTTCTGCTTATTTCCCATCTATATGCTCCCCCACTCTCCCTCCAGGTCAGTTACACATCTGTTCATCGACACTAGAACACGTAAGGGACGGTGTTGGTTAAAGCCTCACATTTCTCATTGGCCTGAAATACCCTGCTCCCCCAGATCTCTCTTAGCTGTTCCACCCTTCAGGGAGCAGACCACTTACAATCACTCTTCCCTACCTTAATCTTCCGGTTTCCTTTATTCAACTCAATTTTTTTTTTTTCTGTTTCAGCTATCAACTTCTACAGAAGGCAGGGCAACTGGATGCCTTTACAGAACCAGATAATAAGCATTTTAAGTTTGAAGGCCTTAAGGTTCCTGTTAAAATGGCTTCATTGTAGTGGGAGGGCAGTAACAGGTAATATGCTAATAAAGCGGGGATCACTGTTTTAGTAACACAACTTACAAAACAAAACAAAACCTGGCAGCCTGTCTGCGGATTATAGATGGTCAGTACCTGTTACAAAAATCTTCTCAGCTTCTCATACTGGCCAACAAGCTTCATAAAAGGAGCAATCTTGTTATATTCATGGCCCAAACTAGCCTGGAACTATGCAACAGGGATCTGCCAAGAACGAGAGAAAGAGAGAGAGAGAGAGAGAGAGAGAGAGAGAGAGGGAGGGAGGGAGGGAGGGAGGGAGGGAGGGAGGGAGGGAGGGAGAGAGGGAGAGAGAGAGAGAGAGAGAGAGAGAGAGAGAGAGAGAGAGAGAGAGAGAGAACGCTCTTACCCAAAGGGAATAAGATGGCTTATTGAGCCAAATTTGAGTGACCAAGATCTAGGTATATATATATTTAGGTCTCTCCAAATTCCAAAGGACATGTTAGAATGGCCAAAGATGACAAGGCACAGACAGGCTACCTGCTCATCACCCTCACATCCTTATTTCCCGAACCCACATCTGCACTGTACTCCTCTAGACAGGGGAGCCGGCTTGCGGTGCAGAAAACCAGGATCTGATGTTGGACTAGTCCACCGTGTTCCCTTCAAGTCCCTCGACAGCTCTCCTTCACACTGACCGGGTAGGAGAGTCAGCACTATTTTACATCAGATCTGCATGGAGTTCGGCATGGCTAAGTGGTTTGGTAAGGAAATCTCATGCAATGATCTAGACAAGTCTAACCTAAATACATACCTGCTTTTCAGAGGCCAGCCCTTTGTCTACTTTCCTGCAATGGATGCTTCAACTGGACGCGTCAGCAGCTAGTTTAATCCCCTGGGCTACTTAAAACGATTATACACAGATGAAAGAGACAGCAGACCCTCCCTCGGGGCAAATGATCTGTCCCATTTCTCCCTTCAAGCTCAGGGCTCAGCCAAGAATGTGACTTTAAAAAGGCCCTTCGTACCTGCCAAAAGGTTGGAAGGAGAAAAAGGGAAGTCTCTCCAAGAAACAAAGAGTCACGTCTGTATCACGTGACAATGACGGGCCAGCCAAATGGATGTTATGTCCAGCTTTCACATGAAGACCAACTGGAACAAGACTGTAATTCCATCAGGTGTCATTTATTTAAATAACAAATCAATTGCACACTGTAGGTAGACTGGTTACAGCAATATGAAAATAGAGCATTCCAAAAACAATCTGGCAACTTAAATATGCATCTAATAACATAGAGCCTTCTACAAGAAGGAAAAGGAAACGTAATGACTTTCAAATTGATTTATTTGCACTTAAAAATACAATTTCTAATAGGACATCTGTTTTCAAAACTGTCTAAATTGTAAAAATAGAAACAGGAACTGTTGTCTTCATGTTGAAAATTTAAATCTTTATCTACATTCACTTACACATCACAGAGGGTAACGAATAACACAAAATCAGCATACGAAAAGTCATGGGAACACAGCTTTTACATGACAAGTATCAGTTCACACTTTCTTCTTCCTCCTTGACTGAGGGAAAGCTTTCTAGATGGCCTCTTCCCTCTCTAGGACCTGAGCCTAATTCACTGATTAGCAGATGGATGTTATTAACACATTCATTTTACAAAGAGCCCTCACCTTCCAAGTCTAAAATGGCTTTCTCTGTAAGACTGACTGCTGAAAATGAGCTACAGAAGACCACGCTCAGTACAATGAGGAAAAGAAGAGACTGAGGCAGGATGCCTTCAGCCTGACCAGCACAACACTGAACACTAAGTACAGATGTGAGCGCCGATGATTCAACTGGAAACTCCAAACTGGTTTTGTAAATTTGTAAATGCCTTTAATTTTGCCTACTCCAAAAATAAGTGAAAAGCTAATGTTACCATGAAGGCCTCTTTCAGGCCAGAAGGGAAGACAGGTTTACTTTTTGTATTTTTGAGGAAAAAAAAAATCTCAAAAGACAAACACCCACAAAGTAAATTTGCTTTGGAAATAAGTTGTGCAATAAAATAATACATCTCAGTTATTAAATATATATATATATATATATATATATATATATATATGCCTTTGTATATAACTTGCACCAAAAATTGAGCATTCTATGAACATCTGCAATAAATATTTTAAAATAGTAATCTATAAAGAGACAGCTAATATTCATTCAGGTGTTCAGATGCCAACAGTCAACACAAGGAAAAATGATGAACAACACTTGGCTCTAGAATTCCCATGACTCGGTGACTGAGCCCAGCACACTGTTAACCATCAAGTGCCTCCTGTACAGCACACATCAGTGGCACATGCTGGCTGTCTCAGTAAATCCTGGGTAATCTGGACCCAACAGTGCTATTTTCTTACAACATTAAACAGAACCAAAAGCCTGAGATTTCAAACATTTATGACAATCTCTCTTCGTGTAAATTACTTCCTTAAAAATAATTCACTTGGGCTGGTGCTCAGTGGCCCATTGCTTGCTTAGCAGTGTGCCCGCACCCTTGGTTTATGCCCCAGGACAGGAGGAGGCAGGAGGAGAGCCGAGCAGAAAGCAGTTAACTGTCTACCGTGGGGGGGAACACTTCCAGAAAAAAGGGAATTTGTGAAAATTATTTATATTCATTTACTATCTCCAAAATTGCAACCTGTGCATTCTGCTCTATTAAAGATAAGACTGAAGTCAGAGGTCTGTCTAGTTCCTCAAGGAGAATGTGCCACACTTTCAAACTGAGTAGACTTCAAACTCAAAGCAATTCCTTCAAAAATAAATGTAAGTAATATTCTTTAATGAGCTCAGTTATTCCGATACACTCATTTTCAGTTCTGTTCCACTGAAAACAATTTTTTTTATTTTCTTTTGTACCCAAACTACTAAGACTTTTAATTCAAAGGCTTAAAGAGAAAAAAAAAAAAGTTAATGTGGCATAAAACAAACACATCCAATGTAATATGCACATGTCCCATGTTCACCCTTTAAATTAGACACTTCTAAGAACTACTGAGTTAGCACACAGGGTGTACTATGTGTTCACCGTCAGTAAGCTTGTTACTACTGTACCTTGATTTTTCCTACTCAACATTCCACCTGGGGCTGAGGACGTGGCTCAGTGGTAGAGCATTTACAAGGCATGCACCAGTCCTTAGGGTTCCATTTCTAGCACCACAAAAAATAAATAAAACAAAATAAAATTCAACCTGTAGGCATGTACAGAATTCTTTATTATTTAAGTACAGTGAGGCATCTGGTTTGATCTTTGCGCACAGGCCTGTTGCAGTATAACTGTGCTGAACACGTCACTGCACTGCACACAGGAGGCCACGGGCCTTAGTCTTCCTGCGTGGTCCAGGCTGAGAACCTGCTCAGCCATCTCAACACACAGAAGAACTCTGTCACTTCCTTCTGAAGGAATGAAGTTTTATACATGGGCTAGGATGGACTGAAACACAAAAGTCTCTCCAGATCACATGGAAGCACTTACACCAAGTCCGTCTTCCTTGACGACAGAGTCTGATGTGCCCTTTACATTACACTTCAAGTTCAACACTCTAAAATAGTAAATGCTAACAGCAAATGTACAATTGATCAAGATACCAACTAGGGAGGCGGGGGGTCTAGAAATCTAATACATACAGTAAAATATGTAATTGGGCTGTGGGAGAGCAATTTGAAGAAACCATTCCACTCCTAAAAGGGCAAGAAAGCTTAGCCAATATGAATTGTTTTATATTACTTATCTATAGACCAATCTATTGATACATTAGATCTATCATTGTATCTAATAAAGAGGTGCCTAAAGAGATTAAAATTTGTATTTTTGTATATCATAATATACACACACTCAAAATACTCAGGCAACTGGAGGGCATAAAATATTTAAATTTCGAAAAATCATCTTCCATGTTATTCCTTAAATGGATAAATTATGCCAAATAATCTTTAAATAGTATGTTGGACTAGTGAAGAGGGTCAATGTTAGCTAGTTGATAATGTAAAAAAAGTATCACAAAGGGTTCACTAAATTTTTCAGAAATTATCTTATTCATGAAAGCTACCTAACAACTGTGACATGCAAAGATAGTTTATAAAATAAGACTAACCTAGCAATCTTAAAAATAAAGACTTTTAGATGGGCACACAAGGAATTCACAGGGGCATGAGGTGGGTAAGACCAACGTTCATCTGCCAAATACTCAGGAAGAATGAAAGTGTAAGGGCACTTAAAGAGCAAAAGCAAACCACTGAGAGATTTGAAACAAGACGATGTACCAGACCAGGAATGGGCAGTCACAGTGGACAGCAAGTGCACGCCAGAACGCCAGGGGGCAAGAGCCCAGGAAGCCTCTGAGAACCACTGCAGGCAAGAAGGAAGGTCCCACCGCCCATGGCCATTTCAGGAGTGGTGCAGCCACACTGGACAAGTGGCTAGAACACTTGACAGAGAAGGACTGAAGAAGTAATACATTCAACGGCTGAAAAGGACAAAATCGTGTTCTAAGACCCAGGCCTGATGAATCGCAAACGCTTAGGATTTCAGTCACCGAGCCTTATTAACTAATTTCAACTACCTGTTCCAGAACTGGTGATTCAGGAATACAAGGGATACATCAATGAGGAAGAGAGAAATAGGAAAACCAAAGTCTAGAGAATTAACTGGAATAATTCCAGAATCCATCTCTCCACTTGGTCATGAAGACCGTTTTTAAATTACTCACTGCCCAGGGAGTGGGGCTCTTCTCGAGAAGATAACAGACCTCACGGGGATGGATGAGACACAGAATCATGATGAGCACTAACAGCAGATGTGTTAGGGCCCATCACAACAGGATGACGGAGAAAGGACCGTGCACTTCTATATGAAGAGGGGCACTGGCTCTCTACCCTTCCACACCACAGGCTTTAAGCCCTGACCGAAACCTGCAGAATGGCCTGCCCTCCAATTCCATTAACCCAGCCACTCGACCAGGGAGGAACGACAGCCACCCAGTACTGCTGAACTTGCCCCTTCCCAAGGAGCTGGTGGGACTCTTGGGTTGCTCTAATGACTGCAGATTGTCCTTCACACCCAGGAATCTGGGATTTATGTCCCTGTAGCTCCTACCTACTGACTCCTCAGAAAGCCACTAAACTGTCTGCTCTGTTACTGGGGAACACATCTTACATGCAGGAAGAGCAAGTGTTCAAATACACATGGAGTTGGTGCAATTAACTGTTTCCTACTCACAAGGCTCTGACACACCACCTTTATATTTACATAGCACTGACTGGAACACCGCCTCCCTATGTAAGATGGACAGAGGCAGCTCTGCCAGTGTCTATACAAACCGTCATTAGAGACACCGGAACCCCAACCCACCACCTGTGCCTCTCCTAAAGATGATCAGATGAGTGCTGTTCCTAGGCACTTGCTCCTCACTGAACAGATTTTTAAAAGATGATGGATTCTTACAAACATCCTAAGAAACTGGTGCCGGTACAGTGAACATGACAGGAAACAGATAAATGTCTGTGGCATTGATTCTATTTCAGTGTTTATAAAGGCCCTAGATAGATAGATGCTCCACACTGCTGAAGAGAATATGAGTAATAAAAACAAGAAAACCACCAAACAAAATGACACAGGTGAATTTCTTTGATAATGTCAAAGTGGTCATTTAAAAAAAGACTCTCTACTTATGTGTATGGGTGTGTCTCTTCTATGTGAACATATGCCATGTCTCTTTGGGTGTCTACAGAGGCCAGAGGAGGGGTCAGATCTTCTGAAGTCACAGACCATTGAGAACTGCCTGCCATGGGCTCTGGCAGAGCAGCCCTGGTCCTCTGGGGAAGCAGGGAGTGTTCTTAACTGCTGAGCCACCTCGCCAGCCCCGGAAATAGGTGTTTACCTCAATTTTTCTTTTCATTTTATACCAGAATGGGAATTTGTTACAGACCATGAGCTCTGACAGTTTCTCACATAATATGGGTATATATTCTTTTTGCTTGTGTTTTCTTTTGGAGACATGGTTTCACTATGTAGCTCTGGCTGGCCTGGAACTCACTATGTAGATCAGGCCGGCCTCAAACTCAGAGATCTGCCTACCCCTGCCTCCCAAGTCCTGGGATTAAAGGAATGTGCCACCACACCCAACTATATTCTTTAATAATATGAATATATATATATGTTTTAAAAATAATGTTATTAAATCTCTTCTAAAGAATCTATAAACTCTTCTTCAAAATTATATATATAATTATCGAACATATTCCTATAATATCATAACAATTTATTTCCCCTTTTATCAGGAGCTAGTTGTATAATTCATATTAATGTGATATGGTATCTGCCCCCATGCTATCTGAAGGGATGGTCCTCTGACTCAAAGTGTATTAGTCATCTTCTTCAAGGAACTGCCTCACCGTTGGTCAAGAAATGGTTACTCAAGTAACAGGACACCAACGCCTGCCTGCTGAGCATGGGGAGTGCAGTGAGGAACAGCTGGTGCAGCGCCATGATCTGGGCTGAGCATGGGGAGTGCAGTGGGGAACAGCTGGTGCAGCGCCATGATCTGGGCCACACCAACGCCCGCCTGCTAAGCATGGGAAGTGCAGTGGGGAACAGCTGGTGCAGTGCCATGATCTGGCCGCTATCAGTGCTAAACGCATGAACATGAGGTTTCTGACCGCCCACACTCATCTCATGGGCCTGAGAGCCCAAAGACTCAGCTGGTTCTTTACAGGGACTGTGCTCATGCACAAAGCCGTAATCATCACCCACTCCCCAGCGCACAGAAAGCTACCAAAGGCACCATCGGACTGAGGCCTCAGAGCACGGAGTCTGCCTTGCCATTCCCACTGGAAAATCCAAGTCCTAGAAAAGGTAAGTTGTTTGCTTACATTGTTAACCATTCCCCAACAGAGAGGGACTCCTGACTACAATTCGGGGCTCCGCCTAGCGAAGGTGGAGCTGCCCATCATCCAGATAAGTAAACGGGGCAAAAACCCGGATTCATGGACTCACAAACTGTTTGTTTTTCCTCACTGGATGGAATCTGGCCCGTAGCTGTGATGACTACTATTGGTGGATTGGGGGGGGGGGGGGGGCACCTGAAAAAAACACTATGAAACATTCCAGATAGGAAGAATGTGAATGCAATGCTAAACATTGTTGAAAATACCTAATACACAGATTCATGGTTGTAAAACTCAAAGAGAGTTAAAGTCACCTGTCCTTTTTCTATTTCACAAGTGAGGAAGATATAGTGATTGACAGGTATAAGGACTCCAGAAAGGTCATCTGCTCACCAGTAGCAGAGCCTGGCTCTTCTAGCTCCATGCTCTAGCTCTGGTTCCTACTCAGAGAACCAAAACACAGCCCAGATGTTTAAAACAAAAAACAAACAAACAAACAAACAAAAAAAACCTATCAGCGCTGGCCCAGCCACATCCTAGTATAAAAATGACTGATATTTTACATATCATTTAAAGCAACAGGGATTTTTCCTTCCTATAAGAAAAGTAGTCATAGTCTATATGTCAGGCTTCAGCACTAAGGTTAGAGAGTTTTAAAATACAGCTTTTTCTTCCCATAGATACATAAGAAATGTGTCTATATGGCTGAATGCTATTACTGGATCAGATATGAGTACATTCAAATACAGGATAGTTTCTGAAAAATGCCACCATTTCAACCAGTGAGAAAGCAGAAAGCCGAGAACTTACAACTGCATCATCTTTCCTCATCCCTCAGGACCTCGGCTTCTCTCTTCCAGAACCTTCAGAAACCCATTGTTATATTATCTTAGATGTGATATTTATTTCTTCTCTAAGATTTAAATACTAAGCAATAAAATATCTCTGAAGTTTAAAGGACAAGCCAATCTAAAAATGGCTCTGCTTATAAAGCCATTTGCTACTTGAACAATATTAATTTTCACATTAAAAAAATAAATAATCTAGCTAGACTTTATTGTACCTGCCAGTCTTTTAAAAGACTTCGTCCCTCAATTGAAATCTAATGTGAAATTATTTTTAAAGGCAGAGTATAAGAATTTCTATACAATATTGAATGGCATTCCATTGGGGAAAATAGGTAGACCACCACTGAGCCACTCAGGTGACAGGAAGCACCTGACAACAGAGTTTCCTTTCTAAGTCAAAGGATCACAGCTCCACCTTGACTGATCTCCACAGCAAGAGTCCCTGTTAACTGGGGGATGCCAGCCTGTGCTTTCCCATCAATCCCATCAGTCTGAGGACGGCTTCCTCCAGAGATGAAGGGCTGCCTGGATTCTGAAATGTAGTCTGGACTCCAAGGAGTAGTCTTTGTAGTTGTTTCTGAAGACAATGAAGAATAAAATGGAACAGTCAGCACTTCTCTGTCTAGCAGGGCACCCCTCCCCTCCCCTACCCTACCCTACCCTCCCACTGCCCACCCCCACCCCCTTCTCTGCCACCCTCTGATCTCCAATTTACTTTCTTATTTTCACAAGTGTATCGGTGCAGATTCCTTCTGTGGGGCAAAGTGAACTGTGAGTCTGCATTCTAGGTTCCCAGAAGCTTCCCCGGTAGTGACTTAAAAGGTCATACTTTTGAGTTGTAACATTCTAATTACCAAAACATATCTATAGCAACGTCGTGAGGGCATGGCATATTTTGTTTGATTGCTAAATGGTTCAACTTCTATTTCTAGAGGAAAATGTTATGGCAGTTCATATAACACAATGATCATGAACAATCAACATTATTCAACTGAAGAAAAGAGCCTGGAAACCCACATGAAGCTGCTCTAATAAAGACAGCAGGGTGACCCTGTGACCCCAAAACCATTTATTCCAGTTCTCATACAGGTTATCAGTGGTTTCCTCACTAATGACTCGATTAGACCAGTGCCAGAAGGGACCACAAGAGGGGGGAGGGTGGAACACAGTGAGGGGGAGGGGGGAACTCAGTGAGAAGGGGGGGAGGGTAGAACACAGAGGTAGAGAAATTGCCCGGCACCCAGAGAATCTGGGGCCAATCCCCAGAACCATAGAAAAGAAAAGCAGGGAGCACAAAATCCAAAAATTACGTGAAAATCTGACTATAGTGCTTTCAATGATAATGGCCCATAGGCTCACAGGGAGCGGTACTATTAGGAGGTGTGGCTTGTTGGAGGAAGTGTGTCACTGAGGTTTCAAGATGCTCAAGCCGGGCCCAGTGTCTGCTGATCCAGATATAGGACTCTCAGCTCCCTCTCCAGCTCCATGTCTGTTTGCATGCCACCATGCTTCCTGCCATGACAATAATGGACTAAATCTCTGAACTGTAAGCCAGCTCCAATTAAATGTTTTCTTTTATAAGAGTTGCCATAGTCATGGTGTCTCTTCACAGCAACAGAAACCCTAACTAATACAATGATTTAAATCACTCATGTTGACCTCTCCTTGCTAAAATTGTTAGGAATTGGCAAAATGGATGAACCAGCTTCAATTTAGATCTCCTGGTTTCAAACCCTGACTTGGCAGACAGACAGCTGGTGGCTCCTTTGAAGTAGTGTTTCTATTTTTTTTTAAACACACTTTCTTGGTAACTGATGAGTGTTAGTATGACATATTGTTCACAGACTAAAATAAACCTCTTACTAAGATTTACCAAAGAACACCGGAGTATTTTCTCAATTTCTGGCCACTTTGAAAAGCCCATGCTACGAAGGGGAACGGCAGACAGACACGGTCCTCAAGTCATGGGAAGGTATGTTTGTTTGCCCTATCAGCACTGTCTGCTTAGTGGTGGCCTGGAGTGCTTTGCAGTGGTAAAGAGCTGTCTTTCCGCATCACCTGCTGCTCCGTCTGTACTAGTAGGGCTATGTTCCATCAGTCACTGTCTGAAGCAGCAGTATGCACAGTGCAGAGTGTCCCATAGCTTCCTCTGAAGATGCACAGTGCAGTGTCCCCATAGCTTCCTCTGAGGATGTACAGTGTCCCCATAGCTTCCTCTGAAGATGCACAGTGCAGAGTGTCCCCATAGCTTCCTCTGAAGATGCACAGTGCAGAGTGTTCCATAGCTTCCTCTGAAGATGCAGTGCAGTGTCCCCACAGCTTCCTCTGAAGGTGCACAGTGCAGTGTCCCCATAGCTTCCTCTGAAGATGCACAGTGTCCCCATAGCTTCCTCTGAGGATGCAGTGTCCCCATAGCTTCCTCTGAAGATGCACAGTGTCCCCACAGCTTCCTCTGAAGATGCACAGTGTCCCCATAGCTTCCTCTGAAGGTATAGTGTCCCCATAGCTTCCTTTGAAGGTGCACAGTGCACAGTGTCCCCATAGCTTCCTCTGAAGATGCACAGTGTCCCCATAGCTTCCTCTGAAGATGCACAGTGTCCCCATAGCTTCCTTTGAAGGTGCACAGTGCAGTGTCCCCACAGATTCCTGTGATTATGTACGGACACCACAGCCAAAACGTCAGCTGTCCTCATGTCCAACAAGTTAACCTTTTAAAGCAGCTTCTTCCTACACTGTCCATGTATCTTTTAGAAGAAACTTGGTGGCACCATGTCCCTAAAGCTTCTTCCCCTTTTACACTGTATTCACAGCAAACATGTCTACCACCTCACCACAGTCGCTGACTCCATTCCTCTCCTCATCTCCCTGTCAAGGTCACACATGACCGCTAGAGCTTTGGTCTTCTTATGTTGCTCAACTTCTTGGCGGCTGCACTCTTTAGCACCCACCCATTCTCACTACTTTCTAACTTCTGGGTTTTCATATTTGAACGCTTCTTAGCTGATAACCAGTTGTATGAGTTCAGAGATTTCATGTTGATTTCATCATTATTATTGGATGTGTATATGATGTATTGGTAGGGTACTCATGCCACAGAGCCTGTGAAGAGGTCAGAGGACTACTCTGGAGTTGGCTCTTTCCTTCTACCTTTATGTAGGTTCTGAGAACAGAACTCAGGTCTTCAGGTCTGTGGGCACGCTCTCGACTCTCTGAGCCATATGTTGTACTTAACCATTTGGAACAACCGTAAGTAAACCTTGACATATGTAGAAAAAATTAAACAGCAACAACTTGCTGTCCTCTTAACTCCACTTAGTCTCATTAAGATGTTTGACTTCAAATCTTACGGCTTAATCTCAAGACTAGAATGTTCCAGACACTGCACAAGACCTCCATCTCCTGCTCTGTAGCTTAACAACCTCAGGAATGATGGCTTTGAGCAGCTCTCTCTCTGTGCTGGAGACTGAGGTTTGTATCCATGTGACCCTGACTTTAGCACTGAACAAGCTGCATATCTCATCAGCTCACCCTGCCACCTCCAAGTATTATAGCTCTGAGATAGAATACTTTCTTCACAAAAACCCGTTGCTCTGAGTGTTCACCAGTCGGGAAAAAATTATCACTGTCCACCTACTAACCAAACTACAGCCACGTCTTGTGCAGGATGCTCCCTACACAGCCTCCCGGTGACTGATCTTTTCCAAACAAGGTAACTAATGCTGGTGTCGATTATCACCTCCTCCCAAGAATCTCAACTCCATTAACATCCAGGTGCCCCAGACAGACACTGGACATTTCATCAGACTACTCTCAATTCTTGGTATCTTCTTCGAGCTAACCCTGCAGAGCATTCCCTGCTGAGTTTACAGCAGCCTCTCCATGGCCTTCACTGTAACTGGCATAAGACAGGCATTCAGTAAATCTGAAGAAATAAACCAGAAATCAACTAAGCTATTTATGACCTACAAGTTTTGGCTTTGGTTTTTGGTTTTGTTTGCTGTCTGTTTTTGACACAAAGTCTCACTCTGTAGCCCAGGCTAGCCTCCCACTTGTGGCAATGGTGCCTGGGATTACAGTATGGATCACAAGTGTGAGCTACTACACTCAACGACCTGGAGTTTTTATGGCATTCTTTCTCCACTGCCCCAAGTGCTCCAGACAAACAGACTGCAGGGTTTTGCCTTGCTGAAGTGGGCCATGATCACAATCTGAGTCACTATCTAGCAGAAATGATGAGACACTAGAGCTACCATAGAAGGAAGGAAGGAATGCAGGGGGAGAGTCTCACACGATCAGAGGTTCTTGAAGGAAATGGCAGGTATGATTTATGTGACAATATCTGTTGGTCAGAAAATTATGACCCAAAGACCAGCTCTGGTCACACCCATTATTCATTTATCTTCCACACTACAGCCACTTACAATATATTAAGTGTAGTCAATAAACGCCTTACACTCTAAAACCAATACTCACTCTAAGGCCAAAATACCTTCTGCTTGGCCATTTGCAGAAAAGGCTGCTGACTCCCAATATAGAAGAGAAGAAGCTGAAGCTGGTCAGCTGGGTGCACACATAACATCTCTAGGTAGTCCCAGAGCGATGGACTGAGAGGCTCGAAATGGCACAGCTACAGGAAAAGCCCACGTGCAAAACCACACCCAAGTCAGCAAAAGCAGTCACGCTGACTTGCACTAACTAGCTCACTAGCGTCATGGAGTGCGATGTCACTGCTGCTGCTGCATTGGCTCTGATGTCTCCCACTCCACGTCACCAGGACAAAGTGACCGTCCATACTCACCTTGCAGTTTCTAGGGCCTTTATGGCCTTGTCAATTTCCCCTTGGCTTTTATACAAAAGTGCCAACTCAAACAGAGTGAATGGCACCAGATAGTGGTCATACTTCAGTAGCTTTTCACTAAAAGGGCAAATGAACATCAGTTAGGTCTTAACAGAACACAAAAAGTATCATCTGAAACACGTGTCATTCTTCATTTCCCAGACAACACTAAGACTATCACCAGAGGAAGGCCGCTGTCACACAGATATGGTACTTAACAGCCTATGGACTGAAGCATGCTTCCATACACTAATCTTTTGTTCCTTAATGAACGGCCAGCACTGGTGTGGCACTGCCTCTCAGGCAGATCAAGACACACAGAGACCTTCCAGATGAACCTCGAGAAGACCAGGGCATCTTCATGAGCACGTGACTCTAAATTCAGTGATAAGGAAGTCTCATTCGTTTTGTGTTTAACAAGGCATCAATTTCCTTTGTAGTTAAGTCTTAGAATTCTTCAAAACATCAATGACTCTGTGGCTGGGGGTTCTGTCTCAGCATCATTATGAAAACCAGAAGTTCAGGAAAAAGCCTGAGTAACAAACAGCCTTTTAAATCTAGAGCAAACTGTTTCTCTAGTTCTAACTGTAATGGATTTTCCGTTTTGGGTGGTGGCTAAGTACACAAAAATATATTGATTATTAAAAGCATAAAATCCAATGTGAAACCCCACAGCTTCCATTTTGAATGGCTACTCTGACTGTTCACTGACTTGCATAGTTTATGTGCCAGATTAACTTTAGTGTGTGATTTTTATTTTTATTTGTAACCTTTTAAATAAATGTATAACTTAAATAAATTTGTAACTTTTTAAATAAAGTTGAAAATAAATTAAACAATGATAGTAATCTATAGCTCAGCTTACCACGCTATAACCCAAACTACTCTTGGATGCCAAGAAGTAAGAGTAAGACAGCAAGACTAGTTGTGCTGAAGGCGCCCTGGGGTCTGCAGAGGGCCCGAGACGCTGAGCTCAATGGCCACACAGGAGATCAGGCCCAGTCCCATAGAAAGCAGGGGCTGGAGCTGAACCCCCTAAGCTCGGAAGGTAGACTCTGTCCCTTGGAGAAAGCAGATGAAAAGAAAGCCACTCACGGGTAAGAAACAAGACAGATGATGGCCTCCTTTTGCCTGCCCTTTTGACACCAAGAAAAAACAAAACACATCTCTTTGGAAATTAACAACAAACAGGCCGGGCCTCACAGAAATTTACAATTCAGATTTACATTGCTCAAGAGATCCAAAAACTGTTAAACAGGATATTAACATGGCAGTGGCTTTGGCAGAAGCCAAAGTAAGGGGAGTAGGAAAGAAAACTCTTCCATGATTTAACCCAAATGACTCCCTGTGAGAGTCAATATAACAAAGCAAGCAGTACACAGGTCACTGTGGTCACTGGCCCCTGAGCCTCAGGAAAACACCAATAAACTAGAACCGCATGGATAGTTCTTTAGTGTGTTCACCAAATACAGTAGATCATCTTATTTGGGAACTAGATACTGTGCCCTACATTCTCATAAACACTGTCGTGACAAAGGGCACTGTATGGCCTCCATCTTTGCAGGGTTTATAAAAACAATGAGCCAATGTTTAAAAACCAGGAGATCTGACATTAGATGCGGCTTCCAGTTCTTTATGAACAGTGGTAGGGTCCACCGTTACGGGGCCCACGTTGTGCAAAGCGCATAGTTAGGCCTTCAGTGAGAACTCCCAGCGGCCAGCGGTCCCCACAGGCCCTCGCCCTTGCTCCACCTCTCATCAGGGCAGCACTGTCCTGCTATAAAAGAGGATCGCCGTCCATATAGGAAACGGGTCATCTTTAAACCCTGAGCGGAAGTACATAAAGTCGCATTCCCTGCAGACCGTAGCTGTGTGCATGATACAGGCCTGGCACATCACTTTGTCCCAGAGAGTCCCCCGGAGCCACAACTCATCCCCAGGCTGGCTCTTACCTTTCCACAACGTGGTTGAAACAGAGCTCAGCTTGCAAGGGCCGCTGTAAGTTCTTGAGGCAGCATCCCTTCAGCAGTTTCACTAAGCACTCATCATCCACGGAGTCAGTCAAGTCTTAAGACAAGAGGCAGACAAAGGGTTTGAGAAAGGCATTGCTTTCTGTGGTGCCTGGGGTGAACGCCAGCCCCTCCTCTGTGAGGCAAACACTGAGCTGCCCTGCCAGCGCAAAATCCTTCCCAAAAGTCCTGATTGAGAGGAAGACTAACTGATGTTGGGTCTCAGGGGACCATTTAAAACTAAGTTTACTAGTCTATACTGTATCAAACAAAATGAAAACACTCGTTCAGAAGAACGCTGAATTTATTCATTTACACCATTCACTAAGGGAGACTTCACAGGCAGATTTTTCAGGTGGTCATAGGGAATTTTGCGGCCTTAGCTACAACAGGAAATCTGAACTCTAAATAAAGAATGAGCTTCATTAATTCTCTCAGAGGTAAAGGAGGAGGAACCAGGCTGTCTCCTCCTGTTGTTTTGGCTTCTAACTAGGCTGGCGTCCGCACAGGAGAGGATAGCACTTCCATATGGAGAAGCAGATGGCCTCCCACCCGTTGGAAATGCAGGAAGCAGACACCTCTCTTCCAGATCATTATGTTTACAACCTATCAATTCTCTCAGGTTATGTTCTTTTGGGGGAAAATTATGCCATGAAATGGTTCTGAAATACAGGAAAGGCACCTAAAGTCGCCTCAAACTTCCATGCTCCAGGAGAACGTCAAGGATTTCCTTTCCTTACTCAGGCTCCGGCCTTCTCCAGCTCAGTCTGGGTACATATTAAGCAGAGTGAACCACATGGTGTGGCGGCTAGCTGTCAAAGGTAGCCATGCCACGTGTTCCGTTCGTGAAGATTTTTCTGCTTTTTTTCTTTTGCAAGTGACAGGCAAAGAAGTCATTCCAAGACAGACTGCTAATTTACACGTCTCAGGCTGTGACAGCAGCGTGGAGGGGTGGTAAAGGGAACTGACTAGACCCTGGAAGTTTCCATAGTGCAAGTCTGATGCTTTGGGTTCAAGCCTCCGATCTCATCAGTGACACATGCTGGTGTTTCAGTTGGTAAACCTCACCTATGGGAGGTTAGTTAACAGTGCTACTCACCCAACTAGGAGAGACTCGGTTCACTTCAAGTGTTTAGACATACGAGACTCTCCTCTAACTGTCAAGTGCTGGAATGTCATGGGTCACGCACTAGGAAAACGGCAGATAACAACACCTCTAACCTTTCCTACGACTGACTTAGCCCCACCTTACCTTACACCCTCCACTCCTAACCCATTCTAGAGATGTCTGCTGAGAAGCAGGGCCGTCAGGCCCAAGTCCACAGCCAGGTCCACACTGGACGCTCCTTTTCAGTCTCAGCTCTGTACATTCTACGGAATTCTGAGAAGCAGATTTCTAATCGTTTGTGTTATGACAACATCTGCTTACTCAATGAATGATGATTCTGGAGGAGGCACAGACAACCACCTTTGAAAACCCAGGAAAGTCACTCTGTGGAGATCTTGAGTTAGTGTTGTGACAGAGGGGTTCATATTCCACATCTTCAACAAACCTCAGGAGCAAAGGCAGTTTCCTCTGCCCACGGCACACGCCTGTCACATGATCACTCCCCTGTATGATTTGCACTCTCGTGAAAGAGGAAGAGTTGAACAGTTTCCATTTTCCACTGGGGGGAAAAGATCACTGCAACAAGGCTGGCGAGCTGGCCTGTGGGTAAAGGCTCCTGCCAGTAAAGCCTGACCACCTGAGCTGGATCCCAAGAACCCACATGGTAGAAGGACACTACCAGTGTCCACAAAATGTCCTCTAACCTACACGCACACACGCGCGCGCGTGCGCGAGCACAGAGAGAAATAGATGACGTTGAGAACGTTTTTGTTTTTTAAATCACGGTAACAATGCCCACACTCACGTGCTGTCTACACGGAGCACTCCAGAAGCTCGCTTCAGTGTACCCAGAGGGAGACGTGACTGACCCGTGAAAAGCCGCCAGGCAGTCAGTCCTACCTTCCTTTATGCAGCTGACTCTACTTGCTGCAGAATGTCGCCACACACATTAACCGCAGCGACAGACAAAGTGGATCTGCTGCCAGCTTCCGGCTACATGATGAGTTTGGTGTGACTTCCAAAGAAAACAGGACAAAACTTCCCACCATGTGCCGACTGAGCGTGTCACCAAGTGCTCTTGCGTCCTGGCTGTGCCCTCTGGGTGGATGACCAACCTTCACTGACTACAGCCAGGCTCTACAGCAGGCCAACAGCACCCTCTCCCTCTGCTCTTTAACCACGCTAACCAACTGACCACCAGAACCACACTAACCAACTGAACACCAGAACCACGCTAACCAACTGAACACCAGAACCACGCTAACCAACTGAACACCAGAACCACATCTGATGTGCTGTCTAAGAATGGGCTGGGGTGGAAGCCCCACAATCTCAGGCTTAGAACGCCACTCAATTTTCCGATCACAGATTCTCCACCTCTCACTCCGAAGAATGGGAGCTTATTTACCAAGAGTCAGGAGTTTGGGGGCAGGGAAGATAATGTTCCTACATAAAACCATGGTCCTAAAAACCATTATAAACCTAACACGCAGTGAGGTCGAGGTGACCCTGACAATAAACCAGTAATTTTACCCAGGGGGAGAACAGGACAGGACGGTCAGCAGGCCTATGTCTCAGCTCATTTACCCACACTCGCTCGGGCCTCTCATCTGAAGACGCCGTGAGAGACAGAAACAGACAAGGCAGCGGTTTTGGTTTCTGAGCTTTTCACAAGTATGAGCGTAAGACGCAAACACGACTCCTTTAATCCTTTTTTCCCAGTCAATGGAGGGCAAAATAATCTGAGGGTAAAGAGTCTGTTCAGAGGAACACCCAACGGTGTTCGCAAACTCAAGACCCTTGATTGACAAGGGCTCCATTCTCGGGAGCTGGGAGGATGCAGGAGCACTCCAGACTGGGGTTCGTGCATGGAAGTTTATCCTGCTCAGTCCAACCCGTCTGTGTGTGTGTGGGGGGGGGGGGGGGAGGTGTAACAGAGGACTCCAGACCCGGGTTTGTGCATGGAAGTTTATCCTACTCAGTCCAACCCATCTGTGCAGGGGGAGGTGGGGGCCGTAACACAGGACGAAAGCTGGCTTTTTTTCTCGGGGAAACATCCTACAACTGTTTTCACATAACCCCCCAGAAATGTTTTCCTTTACTTTCCAGTTCTCACATAAACATCCATTCATCCATTTAATTTGTAAATATTCAGGCTTTAATCTAGAGAATTCTCATAAAGGCAAAAGCTATCTATAGTTAAATTCATTGAACTACAAGGAGCACTACTAAATTTGTTCAAAATTTTGAATTTTTGGAGAAGTCCATCTCATAAAATCTTATTCTAAAAAAAACCTGGTTTTTATTTTATGCATATGAGTATTCTGCCTGCATGCAATGTGTACCACCACATACACACCTGGTGACCATGGAGGCCAGCAGAGGAGGGCCAGGTCCCCTGAAAATGGAGTTACAGGCAGTTATAAGCTACCATATGGGTGGTGGAAATAGAACCTGGGTCCTCTGCAAGAGAGGCAAGTGTTCTTAACCACTGAGCCATCTCTCCAGTCCCTAAATCTTATTTTATTTTGATTTGGGGGGGGGGAGTTCAAGACAGGTCTCCTTGTGTGGCTCTGGCTGTCCTGGAACTCACTCTATAAACTCAGGATGGCCTCAAACTCATAGAGAGCCACCTGCCTCTGCCTCCCAAGTGCTGGGATTAAAGATGTGTGCCACCACCACCTGCTCTAAATCTTATTTTTAATATACTTCCATTTTATCTCAATTTCAAACTATGTGGTTGTATTGATTTCCACAAAAGAAAATCTTTTTCTTTTAACAATAATTTCACAATAAAATAGCAAAGATTATCTGTGTTAGATTGACTACTATTTAATTTTGTTTTATGTGTATCAGTGTTTTGCCTGCATGTATGTCTGTGCATCACATGTATGCCTGGTGGCCATGGAGTCCAGAAGAGGGCATAGAATGTATTGTGGGTCCGAACATAAAGCAATGGAACCACTCAAACCACAACACAGAGGTGCTAAAACATCCTGAGATTTAACTGTCCCCAGCCAGTGTTGAGAGGGAAGAACTTTAAGAGGGTGGTGATGAGTGCTGTGTGTCTCAGTCTCTCTCCATGTGATGCTTCTGCCATGCTACAAGGGCAGCAAGAAGCAGCTCCTCATCAGCTCTAACACCTTGATCCTGTACCTCCTAGTCTCCAGACCCGTGGAAAACACACTTTTTTCCTTCATAAATCACCTAGCCTATATTATTTTGCTATAGCAGCAGAAAGAGACTAAGGAAAAAAAAGCAGTTCCTTACAAAAATGCTAACTGATCCATCTTTAAACTGTCCCACAATGGCTGTGCCGTAACAGTGGAACCACATTCTATATGTTCTTCTGTGGCAGGCATCCATTCACTGGTGGATCAAAAAGTGTCATCCTCCCTTTATCTTGAAGACAACCACCCAGACACCAGCTCAAGTCTTGCTCTTGAGATGCACAGATCCACATGGGCAGATGTGCACCAGGGAGAGACTGGAGAGGAAACAGAGCCGAGACAAAGACTCTACACTTACTCTGATTTTGCAAAGCCTCCTCAGCCTTCTCCACAGTCACCAAGAGGTTTTCAGAAAGGTCCTTTCTTTTGCCCACTATTGAAAAGCCATTCCAGACGTACATCATCTCCTACGGAGGAAGGATAGAAGAAGAGCATAGGTGAGGTTGTCTGCTAAGGACTTCAACATGACAGTCAGGATCTTGTTCTAACCTTTCTTCATTTGTAATTTAGTGACATAATTTCCCCTGGGTTTACTATATGCCTTTTGTCTGTCAGGCTCTGGGTTAAGTGAGCATATATCTTATGCCCTTAGTAAAAATTCATCAATTCATTCAACAAACACACACTAATTATCTACCAGCATACAATTCTTTGGATAGAATATAGATACAGAAGTAAAATAATATTTAAAACTGACACTATGAACAATTTTGTTTAATGTAATTTTTTGTTGTTGCTTTTAAGTAAAGGGAAATATTTTAAAATGTCTGCTAGTTGTTTACATAAAGTGTTTCCAAGCATATCACTAGAAATGATCATTGGAATATTTATTTTACTGGGCTCAGGTTCTTTTATATCATTAAAAACATGTGTCGGCCCAGTAATGTGATCCAATATGCAGAAAACACGTTTGTTTAAAGGCCATATGGCTGAATGACAGCTCCTGAAATGTAAACTAATGACTTCTCCTTGCAGATTATATTTAATGGGCTAACAGATGAGAATTTTTTTTGGATCAAAAGCAAATGTGTTTTTGCTTGAAAATATTTTTCTAATGTCCAGATAGTGCAGTTCGTATTTTGAAGGGTATACGACGAGCATGAATTTTAAAATACGGCAGATATTGTTTGAGAATCCTCTTAGCCAGAGCAGCCATGGAAACGAAGCAGCAAATGATGGCGTCAGGCTTGCTTTACGGCAGTGGAAACCAAGAGCACAATTCAGTGATGACATTTTTAAACCGAGGATTTAAATTTTTTTTATGGATATAGTATTTGTCAAAGGAAGAAGCAAGCTTAGTTTGAATTTTTTTATGAAAAACAGGCTGTGGTAACATCCCTAGGTATAACCAATTCTAGTCAATTCTTCGTCACTGTGTACCCACCAACCTTCAGTGACTCAAACCGTGATAGAGGCCTAGATATTCCAGTGTCTAAGTATTAATGTAGACAAAGAAATGTAATGGGCCAGTAAAGTTTCTGGCAAGTTCTTTGACATAGAAAGTTCTTTGCCAATGCAAACCACCTGCTATCAATGAATGTGGAACAGGATTAAAGCCGCTTCGGGCATCGGCAGGCATCAACTGGGAGGGGTTTGCGGTCTATGCTGAGCACAGTCTTCCCGTTACTGTCTGTGCTCAGGACACAAGTGCAGGTCCACCACACTTCCATCCCACCCTGGCACTCTAATCTTCGGTTCTGTGGGAAACACCTGGGTCTAGGTGCTCGCTGCAGGCTAGCTCCTGTCTGAACTGTCGGGGCTATATTCTTATTCCTCTTAAAACACACGAAGAACTTCTGAGAGTCAGCAACAAAACAAAAATCACCCAGTGAAACTAAAGAAGGATATAAACAACAATGCAGAAAAAAACTAAAACTGATGAGCACACAAAGACACCCAAAAGTGTTAGCATAGAAATGCAAATTAAAAGAAGGATGTATTATCAGTCATTTGAATTGATACAGTATTGGGGGGGAGGGGATAAGAAATTTAACGTTATCTATCCAAACATTAACACATAGTCTTCAACTAAGAAATCCATTTCTTTGAAAACATTCCCAGAGAATTACATGTACATGTAAATGATGTTCGTTGTAACATGTCTATGACAATAAAAAAACTGGAGAATGCTACATAACTTTCAAAGGAGAATGATTAAAAGATCCCCCAAGTTACAAAAGGCTCACAGAACCAACCAAGAGGAGGACTGTGACACCAGAAACACTTTCCTGTGCCAAGGCCGGAGAGTCATGGCCGTGTGGCATATCCAACACTCTTAAAACAAGGCTTTGTTTTAAAAATCCGTCAAATTGTGTTTTCAAAGAGGCTCTGCCAAAACTGAGGTGATTAGGAAGGTTAGCTCAATCAGGACTGGGGCAGCTAGCAGCCCAGGGCCCCTCCGCCATGGAACACGCTAGTAGTCCAAAGGGAAGCTCCTCTCTGGTGGGAAAGCCATGCCCTACAAAAGGCTGCTGCGATGTTAAACGACGTGGCACAGCTCAGGGATGAGGTTCCCTCGCTTACAATTCCACATCAATACGGTGAAGTTTTGCTACATGGGTTAGACATATTTCAGGGGTGGGGAAGGCAGCTGGTTTGTGAAGGTCTCTTTCTGTAGTTCACTATGGAATGCAGCCCAAGCTGGCCTCAAATTTCAGCAATTCTCTGGCTCGGCGGCCCAGGGGCTAGGATTACAGGTAGAGCCGCCACGCCCAGATTAAACAAACTATATTCGTGAAAAATTCCACTTTAGTGAAGCCACCTTCTTCTCCGAAGTTCCAACTTCCTCATCTGAAACATGGAGCTGAGACTGCGATTTCCTTTCTGGTGAAAATCAAGTGACAGGATTTCTCACACTGTCTAGAACGTACTGGCCAATCAAAAAGCCTCAGGTGAAATTTTCAATTTTTAAAAATTAATTTATGTATAAATATACACTAGTTCTTCACTGAGCTCTAAGCTTCACAACCAAAGGTAAATATATTCCTTGATGCTCTCAGTAGTGAATTCATCTGTAGTGTGTAAACAGTGAAGAAAAGCAGGTACCAGGGCGGGCAGGACGAGCTTTCCTGGGGCCCCTGAGGAGGGTGAGTACCGACGGGCCTTCCTCACGGCGAATTTCTCAGTTGGTAGAGATTTCCCCGCGATCCTCTGCTTCAAGCCATCTACCTGTCTGTGAAGATCCCCAGGGAAAAGCCGGTGAGCACACATATTCACAACTGAGGTGTTTATCCTACATCACAGGCCAGTAGCAGCTGGGAACCTGTTCCAAATGCACCATTACTGGGCGCTACCCCAAACCTGAATCAGGAGTCCTAGGGTTGGGACCAGAATCTCAATTAGGTTGCACACTCAGGTAATATGAATGCAGCACAATTCCAGGAGAGCCACTAACTCACATATTTCCTGTTAGTCGGCTCAGCTAGTGACTCACAGTTGTCAAACACAGTGCAGGCTAATCTAGGTATAAAACCGTCCATTTCCATAGTAAGCAGAAAGGAGAGGAGTGTACACTAGTATATTTCCTGTTCTTCTTTACAGGTATTGCACAGATCTATAACATAATATGTCTCAGAAGACAGCCATCCATTTACGCAAATTTGAGATAGTGAACCAAGCATAGGTAATTTTGTAAATAATCATCTCAGGATTTAGTATTTTCAAAATTCTAAGGAACTTGAACTGGAAGATGTCTCAGTAAGAGTGCCGGCTGTGTAAGCGTGAAGAACTGAGCTCAAATCCTCAGATCCCAGGTTGGGTCACACATGTGCCTGTGACCCAGTCAAATGGGAAAGGGAAGACAGGGGACGTGAGGGTCACCGGGATCTGCCGGCCAACAGCCTGGCTCCAGATTCAGTGAGACCCTGTCTAGAGAGAATAAGGCAGAAAACAGTAGAGTGGAATTCCTAATGTCATCCTCTGTCCTCTGCACATGCCTGGGTGTGCATACACACTCCTACACATAATGCATACACGCATGCGCACACACACACACACAATCTAAGCACACGAAAATGAAACTAAAATGGAGAAAAACTATATGTTCATGGGGAAAGACTATATGTTTGGGGGGTCTCTTTCTTATGAATGCATTATCAAGGGAAAGGATTCCAAAAAAAATATCCAATTATATCACTGAAAGACTCAAATGGGGAGGAAAATAACCCCAGTGTGAAAAAGCAGGTGCAAAGCTCTGGTAATTAAGCCCTAATTCTAGAAAACAAGTATGACGGTATGTGTCCATGATTCCCAGACAGGCAAACACATCTCAAAGTCAGGCTGAAGAATGACATGCTGGCTCTCAGTTAAATTGTTACTCTAAGTGTGTCCATATCAGTGAGTAGAGAAATTAAAAACTACCGAGGTAGAGTGTGAAGGGAGAAAGTCAGATGTGTCTAACACCCCCAGGGTCCCTGAGACAGAAACAGTGTTGTGCTCACCTGAACAGAGCCACCACATTCTCATTAGTTGTCGCCACATCCTCCTCTGGAAGCATGCTCAAAATGGCAGCTTTCAAGAACACATATGTTGCCTTGAGGAAACACAGAGAAGGGGCTCACTAGAGGGCATGACATTTAACCTTGCCAACAGAAGTGACCTAGAAACCTTCCAGACCTCACGTTAAAAGGTATCAAGGTTAACAGTCTGTCTCAACGAGGTCCCAGCACTAAGAAGGGTAAGTGGATATGGGGCCCCACCCCTAACCAAGAATCTATTTGCAATTGATACCTGCTGGGAAAGAGCAAATCAGTTTTCTACAGTGGAGTATCACTGGGTATACTGACCACACTCCAGGGCAGGAGGTAGCCCCATGCCTAGGAGTAACTGGCAAACGTAAAACAAACTCCATGTTTTTGGTTTTTGTCTGTTTGGTTGGTTTTTGTTTTGTTTTTGTTGAATTTTTGTTTTGTTCTGAGATTTTTGTTTTATTGATCCTTTGTGTGTTTTGATTTTCATTTTTATGATTACGGGTTTGTTTTTTTAAAGAAAGGGGGAGAACATAAAGTAGGGTGGGCAGGGGGGATCTGGGAGGAGTTGAGGGAAGGGAAACATGATAAACGTACATTGTATAAATGAAGTTTTTAAATTAAAAAAAATGAAACAAACGCAGGCTTTAGCTCTCTGCTCTAGTGAAGTGCTGCAATGCTCTGATGGAGCTAATGGCATGGCTATAATCCCAGCACATGGGAAGCTTAGGTAGGAGGGTCGCCTCAAATTCAAGGTCAACCCAGGATTCATAGTGAGTTCCAGGCTAGCCTTGGCTACAAAGTGAAGTTCTGTCTCAAAAGACCAAAACAAAAACAAAAGGAAAAGGAAAAATAGGTGCTCTAATACATGTGCACAACTGTCAAAACTGATTAAAAATGTCAGAAACTATTTTAAAAAGTGTGTTTCAGATGACAGCAACACTTTTCAGTTTCGTTCCCCCATGACAGGACTGTGCCATCACAGGTGGGGAGTGGCCAGAACAGACAAAAGATGAGCTCTATCTCCCAATGTCTCAAAAGGGGCTCAGAATTAACTTTAAACATCACCAAATTTGGTCACAGGGTACTAAAAGTCTACAAAAATCATTGATATGAAAGACTATAAACCTACATGCAGTTTATCCTGGCAGTAACATGCCTTTGTTGGAGAGCACTTTGGGGGGTTTTTTAAGCCTGGAATGCTGAGGACAGGCCTGTGATTACATACCAGCTATTCACAGCCCACTTCCTCCTCCTCCAGTCTCTAAATTGAGAAAAGTGTCCATGCACATTCTTGAAAACTCAATCTTAAATGACAAACCACTGTGGCCATGTAGCAAACAGAAGACACTGAATAAAGCAGGACACTTTACCTTGGACCATTTACTCTCTTTGCAAAGTAGGTCTGAATAATAATACGCCTGCATCCAATTTTGTTGGTATATATAAATCCACATTAACTCCCAGTAACAGAGATGGTGAAACTGTTTCCACTCTTCTTGAACTGAAATGCATTTTCGAAACGTTTCTTGAGCCTATAAGTCAATTGCATAAAGCTCATCATCCAGACATTAGACAAGGATAATAACCTAATGGGAAAATACACAAAACACTTTGTACAGAAAGAACAGAATTAACACTCACTGAGCCACTCACTATGACACTATGTTCTCTTCCTCACATGTGATGGTACAGTTAGACTCTGCCATGTTACTTCAGTTTGTGAGGGAACCTTGTACTTTGTATCACAGGAATAGAAAAGCCCCTTTCCAAATGAGAGAGAAATGCCAATTCTTTCATAAAACACACACTATAACAGCATAAGAACCTCACTGGACAAAACATGCTTTAAATAAAATTCCAGGCACTGGGTAGGCAAAGAGAAGGCATTGCTGCCCACAAATCAGCAAAGGTTAAATGAGCCCTTATCAGAAAAACTGATAAAGATGTAACCAGGCAAATCAGAGAAAAGAATAAATAATCACTACACATTCACTAACAAATTCACAAACTGCTTAACTGAATTTGAAACTTGGGCTAGGAATGTAGCTGAGTGGCAAAACACTTGCCCGGAATACACAAGACCCTAGATTTGACAAACACAACAAAAAATAAGAGTAATAATAAAATTAAGTCAAAAATTCTTTTTTTACATTCATCACATGGGCAAAAAAATGATAGAACAGAGACTTCCAGATCTGACAAAGAGCACTAGAAATACAGATGCTCATGTTTAAAGAGTTATTAATTTTTATGTATATTTGTGAGTGCCTGCACCACGCAAGTATGTGCACCACACACATGCTTGGTGTCTACAGAAAGGGGCGTCAGATCCCTTGGACCTAGAGTTATAGGCAGATGTGAGCCACCAGATGTGGGTGCTGGGAACTGAACCTGCAAGAGCAGCAGGTGCGAACCACGGAGGCATCTCTCCGGTCTTTTTCTCATTTCTTTACAGAAGTTTATGTTGAAAGACTCTTAAGTATGAAAGGCAATTTGTCTGGATGACAAAGATGCAGGCGCCTTCTGACCCAGAATTCTGTAGGGATGGATCCGCACAGAAATGTACACGTGACAGTGGGCAGTGGCCAATCACAGTAAGTATAAATATCCATCTCATGAAAGGAAATACAGCCATCAGAATGAACAGAGGGAGACTTAAGTATACTGACCTGGAGGAAGATCTAGGTTTAATATAAACAGAAAAAACACTTGCTCTCATTTGTGTGGAAGGACATCATACATACACACACACACACACACACACACACACACACACACACACACACACACACACACACACACACTCTTCTCTTCTGCTTCAAGGGAATTAATCAACTAGTTCCTCTGACAAGGAACCAGAGCAGTTACATCATAGGTAAAAGAGAAGTTCCCAAATCAATGCAGAAATAGGTAATAGTCAAAGTTTTCTGAAACCCCTTAGATGGCCCATGTGTTATTTTACACATTCTTTTTAAAACTATGTTATACATTCTACCATGAACTATTATTTCATGTACTTTATATATAAACACGAATTGAGGAAAGTTACTAAATATGACAACATCTATGTAGAAGGTAAAAGCTTAGTTTTTCAGAACTACATGATCTATTTACTTTTCTAGTCCACACAGACAGAGTGACTTATGTTGAATGACGTGTGATGCCACCCCCACACAGACACTGCCCCCGGATAATCTTGCTATAATGACTACCTTCTCAACATTGCCCTTCAGCAGCTCGATTCGGGCATGATAGAACAGGATGAGCGAGCCCTGTGGAGAAAGGAAAGAGGACACTTCAGCAGACAATGGTGGCTGATGCGTCCTGGCCGAGACAGACACTGGAACAGTGAGCATACATTTGGGAACTGCTGCAGGAAGGGTGCGAGGAGACTCTCTGCTTCCACGACGTTCACTTCTCCTGTACCTAGAAAGTGAACAGACACGGCTTAGTGCTCAGGAAACACGGCACACACTTACGACCAACTCCCCAAATGTCACTGACACGCAACCAACACTCGCAGACAAGATGAAAGTGATTATTTTGCCTTTGTTTTCATCTGAGAAGCACATGATTTAAAGAGCTCCAGGGCACATAAACTCTTAAGAATGGAAGTGGCTATTTCAGATTCCCAGTGACTTTTCTACTTTTCAGGGCAATATTAACTTACTTCACTTCCAAATTTAACTTTATAAAAAAAAATTGCAAATCTAACACGAATGTGGTACAATTCAGCAGCCTAATTGATAAATCTTAATTGAGAATAGACTGTAACTCCAGGACCTGGGGATCCAATGCCCTCTTCTGGCCTCTGTGGTCACCAGGCCTTCACATGGTGCACAGACATACATGTAGACAAACCACTCATACACATAAAATACATACATACATAAATACAAGTAACTTTTTTTTTTTTCGAGACAGGGTCTCTCTGTGTAGCTTTGCACCTTTCCTGGAACTCACTTGGTAGCCCAGGCTGGCCTCGAACTCACAGAGATCCGCCTGGCTCTGCCTCCCGAGTGCTGGGATTAAAGGCGTGTGCCACCACCGCCCGGCAAGTAACTTTTCAAAATGTTCAGTGAGAACAACCAGTCAAGTGTCTCGGCCAAAGATGACTATGACAAATCTCACTATCTTCCAACTCAATCAATCAGAAGCCCACAGGGACTCCCAGCTCTCACCAAGAATAAGGGAGATGTAGGTATGAAAAGCCAGGATGGTAAGGCAACAGAGCGGGGACCGCATGCTGGTTCCTGACGCACCTTCCCGTAGCTGCAGAAGGCCCAGGTCCTGTGGAGAACAATTGCATCACAGAAAGAGAAAAATCTGACTGAAAAAAGAGTACATTTAGAAAATTTCACATGTCATTCCTATG
This sequence comes from Peromyscus maniculatus bairdii, assembly GCF_049852395.1. Taxonomy (NCBI): domain Eukaryota; kingdom Metazoa; phylum Chordata; class Mammalia; order Rodentia; family Cricetidae; genus Peromyscus; species Peromyscus maniculatus. The sequence goes on from NC_134853.1 coordinate 104,082,757, forward strand.
TCCTGCCCTCCGTGTACTTTAGGGTTTCATTTTAATAATGGTACTACTTAAACAGAAACAAACTCCACATTTTAAACTGGCAGAAGGCAAACTGATGAATCCTTTTATAACTTTAGTTGTCCACATAACCCAGCCTGGAGTCACCTGAGAGGAAAGCTTACACTGAAGAACTGCCTAGTTCAGACTGGTCTGCTGGGGACCGTGCTGGATACAAAAAGAAAGCCCACTGTGGGCAGCACCAATCCCTAGGCAGGTGGTGTGGGGCCGTGTGAGAAAGCTAACTGAGCATGAGCCAATGAGCAAGCAATACAGCACGTCAGCAAACAGACTTCCCCACACTTCCTCCCTCCAGGTTCCTGCCTTCCCTCCATGTTGGACTGCAGCCTGGAAGTGTAGGTGAAATGGACCTTTCCCTCCCCTACACTGTATCTGGTCAGAGCAGCAGAGATCAAACTAATCTGTATCCATTAGTGATTCTAGAGAGAGGAATAAACTGCTCATTTCCAAGAAATACCGTATTTCTTTGATAAAATTAGCAATTCTGAGTGGGTGGGAACTTGTCTCAGTAGAGCCAGCCAGGGTTTCATCCCCAGCACCACAGAAAACCACACTGAGGTCCAAGCTTAGGCACTACGATGGGCAAGAACAAAGGATTCTATGCCTGTAGACCTGCCACCCAGTGGGGAGGGTGAGACAGGAACTCACTATCTATGGGAGTGAGCTCCATCAGAAAGATGAATAGATGATTCTGGAAGTTAGAAACACTTGAACCTCACTGGGAAAGTCTGAGGGAGCACTCTGTGAAAGAAGAGGTATTTATCTCAAACTTAAGACACCAGGCACTCTTGAAAGAACATCATTTACAAAGCTGTTGGGGAAGAGAACTCTACAAGAGAGAAAAGCAGAAATTTCTGTCAAAATTAAGACAAAATGTTGTTTGTACCCTGTTTCCAGAAAATCCAATAAATTCTAGCAATCTGATAACTCTTGCTGGTAAAAGAGACAGCATCTGTAACAGAAAATAG